>NW_020312040.1:0-145700 GCF_002999335.1 Cyclospora cayetanensis | reverse complement strand
TGTCTTGATGCTACTGCTACTATTGTTTTCATGCTACTGCTACTACTGTCTTGATGCTACTGCTACTTCTGTCTTGATTTTCCTGCTACTACTGTTTTGATGCTACTGCTACTGTTGTTTTCATGTTACTGCTGTACTTTATGCTACTGATGCTACTGGTTTGCTGCTACTGCTGTACTTTATGCTACTGCTACTACTGTCTTGATGCTACTGCTACTATTGTTTTCATGCTACTGCTACTACTGTCTTGATGCTACTGCTACTTCTGTCTTGATTTTCCTGCTACTACTGTTTTGATGCTACTGCTACTGTTGTTTTCATGTTGCTGCCGTACTTTATGCTACTGCTACTACTGTCTTGATGCTACTGATACTACTCTTTTGACGGTACTGCTGTACTTTATGCTACTGCTACTGCTATACTTTTTGCTACTGCTACTACTGTTTGAGGCGGCATCTTTCACTGCCGCTCGCTCCTGTAGTTGATCGGTCGGTGCGCTGCGCTGTGAAAAATTTGGATCGAGTGTTTTAATTTAGCCTGGCGGAGAGGCGACTCTGCACCCCTACACTTCTCTCGCGCAGCTTGTTTTTCATTTTCGCAGTGTGTGTTGCATGTGCATGCATGCGGATGCAACAATTGCAGACCTGGAACGGCTGCTGGCGGCTTCCAAAAGTAGGCTTGCTGCAGCTGCAGCGATCCTTGCGACTGCGTCTGCCTAGCTGTATGAGTTACGGGCTGCTTCGCCTTCTGTTACAGCCGTTTCAAGCGGCTTGACGCTGCATATTTGCGTCTACCCCTGCATATTTGCGTCTACTCCTGTGTATTAGCGTCTATTCCTGTGTATTAGCGTCTACCCCTGCATATTTGCGTCTACCCCTGCATATTTGCGTCTACCCCTGCATATTTGCGTCTACTCCCGTGTATTAGCGTCTACCCCTGCATATTAGCGTCTATTCCTGTGTATTAGCGTCTACCCCTGCATATTTGCGTCTACTCCTGCATATTTGCGTCTACTCCTGCATATTTGCGTCTACCCCTGCATATTTGCGTCTACCCCTGCATATTTGCGTCTACCCCTGCATATTAGCGTCTATTCCTGTGTATTAGCGTCTACCCCTGCATATTTGCGTCTACCCCTGCATATTTGCGTCTACTCCCGTGTATTAGCGTCTACCCCTGCATATTTGCGTCTACCCCTGCATATTAGCGTCTATTCCTGTGTATTAGCGTCTACCCCCGTGTATTTGCGTCTGCTGCCTGCCTTTCCTCAGGCTACTCCACACTGGTAGGGAATTTTCCCTTCGCCACGGCTGCTCGACGCAGCCTGAGCTGTGCCTTCGGCTCGGAGATGCGATGTCTTGTCAAAGAGCTGAGGAACACTGTAAGCAGCAGCAGCACACGCATGCATGGATAGGAGGAGGAGGATTAGCAGCAGGAGCAGCAGCAGCCCATGGGAGGGAGTACCCCACAATGCAGCCGCGATTGCCGGTAAAAAACAATTATTTTTTTTGCGTGGTTCAGGGTTGCTCCTTCATTCGCTGCTTCAAAGCAAACAACCGCAAGAAGCCACGGTGTTTTGATGACGCTCTGGTATACACGCAGCTACACAGCAGGTACATATTTACATGTATAACACAAGCTTCGCAGGCTGTAGCAGTTGTGTCTTTCCACACTGGCGATCCTCGATCTGTGCGACTCTTTCTCTCTGTCTGTCTCTGTCCGTGTGTCTCCTTTATATGCACCATTTGTGGGCCCCCTGTCTAACGCTGCCTTCCAATGCGTAGTTCGCGTCTACACACTTTCTTCTTCTGTGCTTCTCGTGAGGCTATGTCGCTGAAGTTTTAAAAGGGTTGCGACAGGCGCAAGCAAGCGGCAAAACACCCCTTGCAGCGCGCTGTTTGCCCTTCGTTCTTGCTGCTAGGCTGCTGTCGCAGAGTATTGCAGGCTCACACACGTGAGGAGGTGTCCGTCCCTGAATTGTGTGTCTGAGGTGTGTGTGTGCTGTGGTCGCGATTGTGTGTCTTGGTGCTGCAGCGGAGCTGTCGCTGTGCTGCAAGTCTTGAAAAAAGGCTTTGCTTCACGCCTGTCTTTCAGCGAACTCATGGAGCGCTACCCCCAGGCCCTCCCACCCTCTCTGCTGTCTTGCTTCGCTTCCTCGAAAGAAGCAGTAGAACTTCTCCTGGCTGCCCTCAAATTTCCACCATGTGCGCTCACAAAAGGCTTCTGCTGCTGCTGCTGCACTCAACGATTGTTTGTGTATCTCTAGTGCCGACTTTTCTGTCGCTACGCCCTGTTGGCGTTCCGACAGAAAAAAAACTCCCCCTCTCTAGCGCTTATTGTAGGCCCACTGCACTAACCCATATAAAAGTATATACATACACATATATCTTCGTGTGCGTTTCTCTGTGTGTATGTTTATGTGTATGTTTATGTGTATGTTTGTGTGTGTGTTTATGTGTGTGTGTTCATGTGTATGTCTGTGTATGTGTGCCACTGCTTGCTGCAGGTGAGTACAAAGTAGGCCTGTCTCAGGTGTTTCTCAGGCAGAACGGCCTTGACAGACTCGACGCCTTCCTCTGTCCTTCAGCCGGAGAACAACAACAGCAGCAACAACAGCAGCAACAACAGCAGCAACAACAGCAGCAGCAGTTTGAGGATCTGGCTGCTGAGATGCTGCGGCTACGGGGGGCCTTTAGGCGGCGTCGCCTCCTGCAGCGACTTCGAGGAGTTGCGCGTGTAGTCCTCTTGCTAAAGCGGCAGAGAGGTTTGTCTCATACTGTTGCTCACCTGCAGTGTGTTGCTAGGAGCACTCAATCTCTTTCATCGTTCGAGAACCTCCAGCCTCTGTCTACGCCAACGTTGTGCTGCCTTCTGCGTTGCAGCGAGTTGCCTTTCCCGGCTGTGCGCTGCCCGCGTATTGCTGTCTCGGCTCATTGAGAAGCGCAGAACGGCCTTACAGAGGCTTTTAGCTTCTGTAGTCGCCGAGCTGCGTGCTGCAGCAGCAGCAGGAGAAGGAAAAGCAGCAGCAGCAGAAGCAATAGCGGCTGCAGAAGGAGAAGGAAAAGGAGACGTATCAGCAGAAGCAGGAGCAGGAGAAGTATCAGCAGAAGCAGGAGAAGTAGCAGCAGAATCAGGAGCAGGAGAAGCATCAGCTGAAGCAGGAGCAGGAGAAGTAGCAGCAGAAGCAGGAGCAGGAGAAGTAGCAGCAGTCGCCAACAGGGGGAGGGAAGGTGATCTGCTGAGGGTGGAAGCGGCAGCGCGTTGCATGCAGGTAATTCAAAGAAAGGCAGCTGCAGCTTTTGTATCCAGCAGCTCGCAGGACCCGCTCACCGAGCTCTGCAGCTAGCTACAGCTGGCTAGCTAGCTAGCTAGCTAGGCCGCACCTCTTGCCAGAATAGCATTCGCAGTTCCTACACAATTATGCATCCCGCCAATGACTTGGAGGAGATGAATCGGACGAAACACGCAGCTAGCTGGTTAGGGAAAAAGCTTTTTACGGGCTTTTAGCCACGCTTGAAGACCTCCCCCCGAGGGCAAAGCGCGCAGACGTCGACAGGTAGTAGCGACTCGCCTTGTGTCTTTCAGTTTCTTGGCTAGCTCTCAAGCGCCGCCGTGTCTACGAAGGCACTTGAGAGCGACTCTACTAGAAAGAGATTGAGAGAGGCAGCTATGCAGGGGTGGAGATTTGTGTTGGGTCGTCTGAGCACACAGAAAAGGTCCACAAGGGCTAAACGCGGCATCCAGCTGCGTATCGAGCAACTCACGGCTCAGCAAGAAATCTTTCGATGCTTCTTTCTGCTTCAGCGCCACTGGAGAGTATACCGCATGCACCGTCTGAAGAAGCTGCTTCAGCGGCAGTTGCAGCACCAGCATGCAGAGACGCAGAAGGACCAGCTGATGATTCAGGGAGGCTTCTTAAGGCCTTCCGTTCTTAACAGGCAGGACGCCTCAGCAGGGGAGGCAGCGAGCCGTCGAAACTTCGTAAAGCGTGGTCGGTATGGGGAGGCGGCGTCTGCGTCTGTTGCTTTTCTAGAGCAGCAGCAGCAGCAGCAGCAGCAGCAGCAGCAGCAGCGGCTGCAGACATTCGTGGAGGCGGCAGCAGTATGCATTCAGAGACACTGGAGGGGCCTTAACAGCAGGAGGGGAAAGGAGGAACTTACACGCCAAGTCATTCTCTTGCAGAGAGTCGCCAGAAGGTGGCTAGCCAGGAGGCAGGACGCCTTTAGGGCTTCTGTCAATCAACACTCTACCCGCTCTGGTATCTGTACTGGTACGTGGCAACAACAACAACAAGAAAAGCAGCAACAACAAGAAATGCAGCAGCAACAACAAGAAAAGCAGCAACAGCAACAGGAACAGCAGCAACAACATGAAATGCAGCAGCAGCAACAACAAGAAAAGCAGCTGCAACAACAACAAGAAAAGCAGCTGCAACAACAACAAGAAAAGCAGCTGCAACAACAAGAAAAGCAGCTGCAACAACAAGAAAAGCAGCTGCAACAACAAGAAAAGCAGGCATCACAGTTGCAGGTTGCAAGAGACGAGAACGTCCGTTGTGTGGACGCCTCTGTCTTACTCCCTGAGTGGAAACAGGCAGCAGTTGATGCGGCAGCAGCAGCGCGCTGCGCTGCAGCAGAGGCCCGCGCTGCTGCAGCTGCGGTGTCTAGACAGCGGACAGACATGGCAGGAACCTCCTCCCAGATTCCAAAGCCCCCGATTGCAGCTTCTCTGCTTAAGGTAAGGAGGCTTCAGGTTGCTGAGCGGGGGTGCAGGCAAAAACTGTTTTACTCCTTGCTTTGACAAGAGTTCTTGCTGTGTGTTTCTTTGCGTGTGTGTCTGCCGCGATGCCTGGCCGTGCGCATGCTGCAGACACGAACGGACTGCAGCATGCGCTGCACCTTTGCTCTGGAGGGAAGGTCGTTAAAGCCACGACGATGGAGCAATCGAATTCCCTCGGCTCCTGCTAGTTCCTCGGGGGGAGGTTATTCTCTCTCTAGCCAGCACTTTCCGCCAGCCTCGCCCCGTGCGGGTGCTGCTGCTTTCGATGGCGACGGCACTGCCGAAGGTACTGCAGAGGCCGTCAGTACACCGCAGCCTTCGGCAACGGGCTTCACAGGACGCAGCGCCTACTGTAACATTGCTCAGTCTGCCCCTGTATCTCCGTTCCAGCCAATGGCTACTCCCAGCGCTGCACTGCCACCTGCTGCTGCTGCTGCGATGCCAGCGATTTCTGTCTCGGAGCTGTTCTACAAATCCCTCATCCCCCAGCCGCGCGTTGCTGGCCGTACGACTCCCCACACGACACTTGAGGGGGCCCCTCCTTCACAGTCGGGGCTTGAAGCCTCCGAAGGGGGGGGGCCCCCTTCGGCTTTTTGCACCAACATTCCTTCGCCCTCGCACTTTGTTCAGCAGCGAAGGAAACGCGCACTGGCTCCCTAGGAACCACCGCAGACGCTTCAACTATCCCTAGCTACAGCGAAGAAGGGGAGTAGATGCATGCTGAAGCCCCTCCCTCTTCGGCGAAGAATCGAGGGATTTCGGTTCGGCCTTCGGAGAAATGTGCAGTGCACTGATGCTTGCCTTTTTGAGCGCAGCACTTTGAATGCAGGACAGAGAAGCACCCCATCCCGCTTAGCAAAGGCGGCATCCAGAAGCAACTGGAGCCAAGCAAGGGCGCTTCAAGATCAAAAACAATTTAGGACCCCTGCTCACTGCCCAACTAGATGAAACCAGACGCTTCGCTAGAACCCAGTCTCTTAGCGGATCCTCACCAGACGCTTCGCTAGAACCCAGTCTCTTAGCGGATCCTCACCAGACGCTGCTTTTTAAGCAAACTGGTGGCTTCGAAAGAGGGCAGTTGCAGCCTGCTGCGCCATAGAAGCGTCTGCAGCTAGAACGCTTTGCATAGGTTCCTATCCCCGGAGGGCAAGCGCGTCCTAAGGATAAGTGCCACGACTTGATAAGTGCCCCTGCAAACTCTGGGGTAGGCACCCCCACTTATGTTTTAGCTTGAGGAGGCCGCCCTTAGGACTAATGGGGAGGAATGGATAAAAATTCTCAGACATACAACCAAATTCTACTCGCACTGGCTTCGCAGAAGCTCCCAGACGCTTTCTTTTCTGCTCTCTTGCTTCCCTCGCTTTCTGAATGGGCCATATGCTAGACACCGCAGCAGCCGGCAAGAACGGCCCAACGTCTATTGTGCTGCCAGCCGTAGAGTCCACCACTCTCACAATAACGCAAAGCCGCAAGCGCTTAGCGCCTTGCGCTCTGAGCGTGCTCTTTGTATACACTTGATTTTCTCAGGGGTGGTACAGCATACACACATCTCGTAGTGCACCCACGTTGCATAGCCAGGGCCGCCACATAACAAACGCTCGGAACATGCAAGGCGCGCTCATGAACGTGTCTTTGCATGCGTGACAACTGCAGCAAGCTCCGCATGCTGAGAGATCGGCCGCACGTGGAGCAGCAGCGCAATACGCAGGAAAGCTGTTCAAAATGCAGCCTCTAGTGAACTTCTCAGTGCAGCTTGCACTGAGAAGTTCACTAGAGGCTGCATTTTGAACAGCTTTCCCAGACATACTTACACAACTATCCGCCAGTCAACGCGCTCGCCCTCCGGTATTTTTTAAATGAGGCCAAGATTAATTTGCAAGGGACTCTCAGGGCGTTGGAACCAGATGTCTTCCAAGTGCTCCTATAACCACACGAGAACTTGCTTTTTGCACCGCTGTGCTGACGCGATAGACATGGGGTGATATAATAAGAACAACTGAAAGCAGAACGGACTATTCAAGTCCTTGAGGGTCGTTCATACGACGGGGGGCACCTGTGCATACCACTTAGGAGTGTGCTGATCATCGTGAAGAAAGAAAACCTGCGCGAGAAAAACGAGGCAGTAGAATAAGCGAGGGTCGTTGGATTTGTATTTTATTTACTTGCACGTATGAGCTAAATCGTCCAGACCAGTGCAGATATACTAGGCTTCCCTAATTTTTGTGCAATCTCTCTGTAGCATTGCTAGCTTGGCAGATCGCTAACACTCTTGCGCTTGCCAGGAAAGAGTGCACCAGCATCCTTGTGCTTTTGTATCTCAGTGAAAGAGAAATCACACCGCTAAATGGGCAACCCTGGCATGTCCTCTGCTGCATCGTCTGGGCTAAAGTCACACAAAGAGATCAAGGCCCCAACTCGAGCTTCAGCGAACGCCACTAGAAGGGGCTTAGTTACTTTGCTGAATTCATGTTATCAGTATTAAGGCCTTTATCGTATACGGTACTAAAAAGAAATTTCGACCTCACGAGGCACGCGTGCAACAAACTTGCTACTTCAAGCCTAACCTCACCAAAAGTGCGCCATCATGGGCAAACGGAGTATGTTGATTTGCAACAGTCCCCAAGCTTCTTATGATGGTGCTAGTTGTGCTCTGAAAAATGAGAATAAGTGTTTCAAGTAGGCCAAAACAGAATTGGCTATCTCTGGTCTATGATTAGAGCTGCAGCACGCAAAACAGGATGTGGAGTAAACGCATCGGTCGACGCACGGTGAAGTTAAGAAGTTTGTGGCACAGTCCTACTTTCACACTCACAGCATCCGGCTGCGCCAAAGGTGTTTGCGATGGCTATAGCGCCTTAGATGTGGGAAACTCCAGTTCTCTCCTAAAGGGTGGAGCCTGGTGCGTTGCTGAGAAGTATTGCCTGTCGCCAATATACGGAGCTCCAAGTCGCTGTAAGACGATCAGCTCCATCGTTAGGCTTGCCGGAATTCTGACCAAGAGGTTTTCAGTAAAGAGTCCAGCAACCAGTAACTTCGCGGCACAGGCCTTCCAGCTAGGCACGCAATCAAGGAATTAGAGTACGTATTTCGTTCCAAGTCAGATCACTGCAGCAGCTAGCGATGCAGCAATAGGCTTAAACTGGCCATATTCTTTTCTCTTGGGAAGTAGCCTTAATCCAATTTACAGCCCCTGTTGTTGGGGAGAAACAATATAAGACTTCCGCGTTCCAAATATAGGATAAGGCGACATCAAAGATTCGAAAACAACATGGCTGTAAAAGAATGGCTGCCGCCAGCCAGTTGTCCTTCTGGCAACTCTTCCGACACCCGCAGCTGCAAGTTTTTAACATTTAAAGGATCCATTAGCCGTGATTTCACAATTTGGATTCGTGTCGGAAATCAAAACCAAGACGCCTTTTCCTCTTCGGGTTAACAGTAGATCTTTGCTGTTGTTGAGCTTGTCTTCTGGACACCTGGATTTTTTTCCAGATGTGTCACCCAAGCCAAATCCATCGCTTGACTACACTCGGCGCTGAAGCTTGCGGAAGACACCCCTGGCAGTGTTATTTCACGAACCCCGACGCTAACGCAAATGCATAATCTCCTCTGTCGTTCCACGAATTTCGACAACAATCCCTCACCTCACCACGGTTAATTTTCCCTGCTGAAACCGCCGAGCCTGTTCCTTTGGCTCTGGCTTCGCTGGATAGCTTTGATCTATTCATGCATGCCACTAACTAATCGATGAGACACTAAGCAACCTTTGAGAGCGAAAATAATATGTGGGTCGCTATTACCCGTGCTTGAATTGAATTTTGTCAAAATTGACCTTCAGCGCGGTGGGCACGCTTCACATTCTTTCAACGCCCTTTGCGGCTATGGCAATGCCTTACAAAGAAAAGACGTGGATCCTTATCCGCCACACCTTAGTTCTTGTCAGCTGCTCAATGCGCACTAAGACCAACGGTTGCACCTAAGTCAGTGACGGCAGTTCGCACAACACGCCTCGTGGCAGGAACAAGCCTTCGCAGCACCGTTGCACAAAGGAAGCTGACGGATGCAATGAGCACCTAGCCCTCATGGGCAATTCTTTTCCCAAAGTTACGGATCCACTTGCTGACTTTCCAAATTTGCTTTCTTTTGTCGAGCATAAGATACCATTTCTGACGGCCTGATGTGCGCAGGGGTATGGCTTTAAGTGCGAAAAAGTGACTTTCTAGTCGTGAAAGCCTCGAATTTGCTGGAAGCAAGAAGATGCTACCGCGCCTTACTCACAGTAATGGGAGAGCACCGTGAGGCTCGTGCAGGTAATCTTTGCCCAAGGCGACTCCCTGCGGCTTGCCCATTCCTACGCGAAAAGTCTGAGGTACTGTGGTACGGCTTGGAGCTACGAGCGCTTGGATGCCTTGCCAAGCATGGAACCAATCATTGGACTCTTTTGACGGCTCAGCACGCTGTGTGTTGTGCCATGTGCTGCATTTCTTCAAGCTTCCCAAGAGCTTGTGTTGGGTAGCTCTCCTGGATCGCTTCTGCGATCTTGACGCTGGCACTGGTGATCAGAAAAATAAATGCAGCGCCACGAAGGTAATTCCATTCACGACGCTGCTCACAGGGGAGGGAAGACAAGGTGCGTAAGCTTTGCACCCTGGGCCGTGTGCATAAGAATGCTGAAGACGAAAAAACTTAGTAATTGCCTGATGGTATACTAATGCTCCACCGCAGCTCCCCATGAGGATTTAGCGGGTTTGCCGACTCTTGTCTGATTTTCAGTGAGGTTGAGAGGTGCAGCAGAGCCAGCGTGAAGCTCATCGTCACAAGCCGCCTTCAATGAGCATTAATTAAGACACCTTTGAATGCGTGCTTTGCTGTAAGTCATTCTATGCGAGCGTGCTTCAAGAGCCCAGGATATCGGTTTCCACTAGTCACCGTAGCACTAGCGTGTGAGGACAAGATATGCATCCTGACTGCCTGTACCAGCAAAAAACTTCATTCTTTGAACAGATCGTTACTGCGAGGCCGTCTCTTGCAACAAGGTGCGTGATCCACAGAAGATGGGTTTTTTCAGTGTGCCCCTCCGTGAGCAGCTCTCCCAAGCCCGTTCCATGTTTGAAAGCCTAATCAAGACGTCTACGAAGTAGGGAAACTGTCGAGCTGAGTTAACGTCCTCAGAGGGCATTGAAGATGCCCATACAGGAGAAGAGACTGACCATTGGTTCGTACACCCCTCCTCTGCACAGCAGAAAGAGATTAGGCTTTCGCACGCAGTCAAGCGGCATTCGAGAGGATTGATATAATGGCATTATAATTTGTTGAGCTCGACCAGAAGGCGAACAAGTGGGTAGCCATAGCGGCATAACAAAACGATCGCGTAGCAATGAAGGGCCAATAAATTGCGATGCTGGGTACGTTTATACAGTTTTTCCCCACAATCCAGGGCGAATAGTAGTATGTCTTTCAATCTAATAAAGTTTGTCGTCATCAGCTTGCCGGAAAGGGACTCATGGAATCTCAAGACACCAGATTACACGGAAACCTTGCTTTCGCAGGTAGAAATGTACAAGGTTCGTCCATAGCGTTTTCACCTTGCCGGCTATCCCATTTTTCAGAAAGCACCTGACGGACTTGAAGCAAGAAGCAACAGTCCCTGGTTTTCCGGGATAGACAGAGAAGCGCATCTATTGGGCTTTTACAAGGAACGAGCTTCTCCATCGTTCCTGTAGTATCTGAGACTAGCACTGGCTCAGTAAGTCTGAGACCACAGATTTACGGAGTGGGGTCGATTTTCGCACTATCTCCTTCATTTGCTACGCACTTAGAATGAGTGGGTGAAGCGTCCCTGCAGCGCTTACGCTGCTGGGCGTTTTGCGTAGGACAACAAAAGGCGAGTTTTTATTTGGCCTCTAATCATCTGTAAATGCCTTAAGCGGGGAATCGTGAACATCTTGACGCTGCTTTGCAGCGCTCAATGGGGCCTACGGGGACGGGATTTTGCACTTTCTCATATCGTCCGCCGTGCACTGTAGAAGGAAAGAAGGAAGGCTTTAGCTCAAGTGGTAGAGTTTGCACGCAGCATGTCAAAGGCAGAGGGATCGAGGTTCTGGTTCAGTCGCTGCCTTGCCCAACTACGTAGCGAATCTAGGGTACATCTGTGTGGCTCTCGCACGTGCCCCCGGGGCAGTTACCGAAAGTATGCTGCCAACTACCGATCAAACACTCTATATGCTGTATCCATACCTGAAAAGGTGGTAAGTCAGTCTCTATACTGAGAAGGCAAACGCATGTTTGCTTCGTTTGCACCTAATGTCTACAGACTCATATACACCCCTTCAGGGGCTCCCTTCTCTCTGCAACTGACTCAACTGAAGCTGCTGCAATGGAGAGTCTCTCTCTGTACTGCCCAGTGCGCATTTCTGAGACGCAGGTCGACAGGCCATGTATGCGGCCTGCAAGGGTCCTAGAGACTCATTAGGATTCAGATCCTCCGAGCAACCGAGAGTCGGAGGCATACTTCAATAGTCCAGCAATCTGCGCAGTTAGCAACTATTTACCTCGTTTGCCATGTGTTGGTGCGAGAGGCCTAGGAGTTGAACTCTTCTACGTTGAAGCTGTTCCTTCTCGTGCTGGTGGGCGGCTGCGGCTTTTTCTTTCCTGCGCCGCAATTCTTCTCCCTGAAACAAAAATAGAACCACGCTCTCGTATGTACTTTGGAGGCTTTTAAGCCTTTTCCCCTGTCGTCGGGTAGCTTGACAGGAAGAAAGGCGGGCGGTTCATACGCCTCTCCAGCGCTGCCAAGGCATATCAGAATAGCAACTTTCAGTCTCACCAGAGCCATCCTGGCGGTTTCTTGCAGAGCCTGATACTCTTCATCTTGGATGCGAAGACGTTCTGTCTTGGCTACGCGCTTGCCGGCTATAAATGCAGCCCGCTGCTCCTTCGCACGCTGATGCACACGTTCTGCTGCGTCCTGAGAGATATTGCACATCGCATGCGGCTTTCAGGTATTCTTGTGCCCTCGTGTAAGGCTGTGTCGATTTATCCAAACTCCGTAACTTTGTCTCGCTCTGTCTTCCTCTGCCCGTTTGGCTCCAAGGCTATTTGCTTGTTCGTAAGGCCGAGTGAGACCGCTTGCCACGCCGCACACCTGCTGAGATGGGCAAATGAACTACGGATAATGCTTTCAAGTAAGGCTTTGTGAGATTGTTTGCTAGTGCCGCTGAGGATCTGTGGGCGTGCTGCTTCAGCTGCACTTACTCCCTCCGTTAGCCACGCCTGCTGCCTGGCCAGTGCCATTCTCTCAAGGCCTTTTACGAGATCCTGCTGCGCTGTAGAATAACACGCAGTGACTCATGCAAGACGGAGAGATGAATCTTAGCAAGTAGGTGAGCGCGGCTGCTCTAAAGCCTCTTAGCGCAATCTGCCGAATTGTGGCTTGCCTGCTTGCTCCGAGCGCTGTTTCTTCCCCTGCTCGTACTGCTGGCAGATTTGTCGTTCTACGAACTCCTGAGGAGATACGCAGGAAGTCCCTTAGCGTGTTTGCTTACATGCAAGCGAACATCTACGCTGGTAATCCTCGGGTTGTACATGGAATTTTAGGGCACGGCTCTTAGCATTTTGGCCTCTACCTGCGCTAGAGCAGCCTGTCTCTTGAGCCTCCTCTCCTTCTTATCCAGTATCTGCGCATGCAACGTGTGCCCAGAGCATTAGCAGTAGCGGCAACACCAAAAGTGGCGGGCATAAGAGCGAGAGACTGCTGCTGCTTGCGGGGAGCACTGGGAAGCGCAGCGTACCCAAGCTGACGCGAGCAGCGCAGCTTTGCCTGAAGCAGACAGGCGAGCCTGTTGAGCGCATTTTAACTTCTCAAAGCGCATGCGTCTGTTATCCTCAGCTGCCTTCCTCAGCAGCGACCTCGCCCTGCAGCAAGAAGATGCAGCAGTAATTGCACCCGCCACGGCAGGTGCAAGTACTAGTGTAGGATGTCGTGCGCCAGCAGAAGCACTAAACACAGGAAAAAATATCAATTAACCTTTCAAACAGCAGCCTGAATTACGTGCTCACGAAGGGCTGCATATACACCTGCACTGCCTCTATGGTTTGTAGTAGATACGAGGGATATATGCTCCTGTCTCTTTCGCATCCCATTGACCCTAAACATTGGCTACGTTCGCATTGAGCGCTGCTTCATCTTGCAGAGTCTTCAGAGCCTCGTTGCAGCAGCATGCCTTACGCGGCAATTCGCGCTGCCTTGTTTGCTAGTGCCTCGCAGCGCCGCTTCCGCGCATCGAGGATTTCTGCGCGGCGATGTTCGACGGCTTCAAAAGCCCTGCGCTGCAACGCAGAAAAATCTCACAAACCCACAGTGCTGTACAGGCGTTGGACACTTCAGCTCGGTAGAAAGTAGGGACTGTAACAACTACTCTTTGAGTGAGAGAAGGCCTGTTCGTCCTCAAAGAAAGGCCTTCTGGAGGTTTTTTTTTTCTGACGCCTCAATGCGCGCCTTATGGAAACCAGCCCCTCCTGCAGGACGTTTTATGTGTCAGGTTTCTCGTAAGCAACCAGCGCAGCTTCCTCGCTGAATCCTGCAGTCCTTGTGTCGGGTGCTAACCTTCATGACTTGAGATCTAATGCGAGTCTCGAGGAGGCTCATTGAGCCGAGGAAGAGCGGCCCATATGTGCCTGTGGAGGTTATATCCTTCTTTGCCCGTACGGCGGCTGCTCGCTTCATCTCTGCTAGAGCCACAGAGGCTTGCTGTAGCCTTCGCAGACGGGCAGTGGCTACGCGCCGCTTCACAGCGGATTCCAGCGACAGCCTGATGACACAATCACGCCACATATACGTGCCGCAGTGAAGCACCAACGGCAGCAGCTACGTACAGCAATGGCTGCAGCAGTGACACGCGCAGAACTAGCGGCAGGCCCATATGCAGACATAGCGCTAGCAGCCACTCAACACAACGCAGCAACCGGTTCTTCTCAAGGATCACGCCTCTAGGCACTGACTTGGCTAGATCCTTTCGAATTTGATACGTCTCGCACTTGATCTGCTCGGCGCGAAGTCGCTTCCTTCCCAGCAACTGCGTAGCCACCGCGAAAGTGGTCCCATGCAGGGAGACAGACCCCAAAGCCAAAAGCTTCTCTGTGTTTGTGTATTCTTGCATACACATGCGTGGACACGCATTAGTTTCAGGGGAGCGCACGCATACGTTACGTGCTCATAGCTCTAGACATTGGCGCATGCAGCTCCCTAATCATGAGCAAGAGGTCTCTTCATCATATGCCGAGTGAACCGGTTGTAAACGTTCATTGGGCTAGAGGGGCTCACACACGCCTTTGCAGAATCGTGTGCCTATACAAATTGAGATATGCATGTGGGTGCCCACGCCGTTAATTTATGTGTGCGAGGGAAGCCTTGCTGTTTTGTACACCTTGTGACGCCACGTGCAGGTTGAGTCGACTTCTAACTCTACGTCTTTCAGCCAGAAATAGGGGGCAGAAGGTAGCGGAAAGGATTCGAGACTGTGGAGAGTTATTTTATCACACCTTTGAGGCCTTACCTTCAGCATTGCTAGGCGAGGTTTTGCTCTCAACGAGTCTCTGACTCCACTTCGCTCGCCAGCAGAAACGAGTGACTGCTTTGAATCAGGGATTTGAACACACTGCTGTCCACTTTGCAGCTGCCGCTGCCGTTGTAAGCGAGCTTCCACTGCAAGGCGCTGCTTGGATTCATTTGCAGCTCGCAGTGACTGGGTCCTGCGGAAGAAAAACATACACACACAGAAACACACACAGTCCTATGCATACGTGCGCGCATACCCACATACACGCGTGCTTCCCCCTTACATGCATACAGACACGCACTCTCAGAGTTATGCATACCTCCATACGAACATGCATGCATGCACGCGGTTGTGCGTCTACGCAAAGAAAGCTAAAGCAGCAGAGAAGCTTTCGAGGCGGCATGCATGCGGTTGTATGTCGACGCAAAGAAAGCTAAAGCAGCAGAGAAGCTTTCAAGGGGGCATAACATTGTCGTGAAGACCCCGATGCCTGGAGCCAAAAACAACCGAGCAGCTGTTGAAGAAGGAGCCACTACAGCAGCGATGATGATACCGACAACAAGAACAAAAACTCAGCATCTGCACCAAAAAGCAAGAGCAACTGAAGCACCTGGAGAGTTGGTCTCGGACTCTGCGGGCAGCTACTCGGCATTTCCTCTCTTCAGCCTCTGCGCAGAGCTGAGTGTGCCTCAGGAGGTTGAGGGTTCTTGCGTCTGTCTGCTCGAAAGGCGATGCGCGTTGTTGAGTACCCTGTCGTGCATCCTGCAGCAGAGCTTCAGCACGTTCTCATGAGACTTGCGTATCCAGCTTCTGACGTGCTCTCGATCGCAAAAACTTTCATCTGGTCCAGGAGGGGTCTTATTTTCTCAATCGCTGGTTCTTAGACTCTGTGTATCGCTTTAGCTCGACCTACATACACTGTCGAAGCTGTGTGCTCGCAACAGAGCTACTGAAAGGTGTGAGGCTTCTCACCTTCAGCAGCAGCAGTCGTTCGGCTCGGAGCAACGAAGTCACCGTGTGCCTGACGGCTGCATGCGGTCTCCTTCTCGCCCGTGCTGAAGTTGAAAGCTGCGCTGCGGAGCACAGCAAGATAATTCACACTATCTGGCTGCGTTCTCGACTGCGATAAACGCGAGAACATACCTACCCTGGTTGCCTGCGTCGCCAGCTGAAGGCTCCCAGGCCCACACGATGTGTCAGGGGCACACTCCACCTGAGCAGACTGTTCAAAGGGAGGGGAACTCCTGTACCAATACAGACGGAAGAAGAAGGAAGGGAAGGATAATCTTACGCTTAAAGATATGCACAGCACGGAACCGTTCCTCCTCTTCGCGAAGTAGCACACCCAGCTTGGATGGCCGTGTAGCAGTTCTTAGTCGAAACGGATGGGAGACTGAGGTGTTGAGGCAAAGGAAGGCGCGAAGGAAAGCATGCGATGCACAGAAAGGTCGCTGACGCATAGCTTGATATCGCTGCAGCTGCCTTTTTCAAGGAAACAGAAGAGGCTGAATCCGTATCTCTAAACACCGTGCGTGGTTGCCTTGTATCGATCTGTGAGTGTCTCTGCCTGCCTCTCATTGGCCACTCCCCTTCCATACGTTTAAATTCGCCTATGCCTACTGTATCGTTTGGCTGCGGCTGCCTCTAGCTCTGTGGCTATCGCTGCTGCACATATGCCTCGCTTTGCCTCCGTGCGTTTCGGGTGCCTCGTTATCTAAAAAGGCAAGAAAGGAGGCATATTAGGACATCCTTGTTACCGGTGCATTGAGTACTCCGCTTTGCTGAGCCACCTTTTACAGCAGCATTAACGGCGACACGAGTGGCAGCACAAGCCTCATCGCGCTGTAACTGCTGCGAATGCGCTTGTTCGTGTTGTTGCAGGCAGTCGTCTGTCTTTGCAAGTCTCTCGCTTTCGCATGATTCGCCATGGGAAGCTGTAGGCGCGCCAGCATCTTCTCTACATTCAGCAGAAAAGTGCCTCGGTGGTCCCTCTATCTGCCGTGGTAAGTGTGCATGCGTGGTATCGAGGCCTGGGGCAACATTACATTGCTCTTGTAAAAACGCAAAGGAAGTGGACTCTGCATGATTTTCTCTTGGAGATTCGGATATGTTTCCGGATGCTATGAGTGTCTTTTCAGACTCGCGTTCTCTCTCTGTGCCTTCTGCGGGTCTTGTGGAAGATCTCTGGAGTCTAGACAAACAGGCATGCACGGTACTCCTACGCTTGTTGACTTCCGGATGTATAGGGCTAATGCCCTTCAGATATCTGGGAAAAACTGCTGCAGTGCTGCGACGGAGGGGGACGCACGCCGCTCCTTTATCGGAGGAAATACGCAGCATTACGTTAGGTGTCTGAGTCTTGCTTCCCCCCAGTGCCTCCGTGTTGGCAATAGTTGTTCCACTTCGTTTTTCTTTGGTTTTGATTGTGACGCATTGCGGAGTTGCCACTGCTTCCAGAGGCTCCACTGCCCCAACCAGCTTCCTAAGACTGGTCAGCAGGGAAGAGAGAATTTGTTTAGAGCTTTGAAGCTGCACAAGAATTGTATGTTCGAGGTACTCTGTGTCGTAGGCTGCCTGCCATTTGGGGAACACGCTACGGCGAATCTGATGCTCGTCGAAGAGAAACTCAAGAAGCAGATGCATCGTTTGAGGGTTATTATACGCCTGCAGTAGCCACACCACAGCATACCTGAGGGCCTGCAATAGTCTCTAGGCGCGCTGCTCTCTCTCCTGCTCCCTTGCCTTAGATCCCTTGGATTCCCCACTGAATCACCCTGTGCCTTCTTCTTCCTCTAACTAATTGGTACACCAAAGATCTGGGCTTTTCTTTGACGGCTCACGTGAACAAACCCTTTAAAGCGTTTCGGACCGATCTCAGGCAACAGGAAGAGCACCATATAGCACAACACCTGATAAACACGACGATGCAGCCTCAGTGGCCCCACCGGGTTCCGATACAGAAAGGCATCAACGAGAGGCAGCAGCAGAGGCTCGTAACAGTTGGACTTGTCAGCCAACTGACATACCAAATCAGCGGCTGGACTTGAACAGTCGCTGAAAAGCAGCAGGCAAAGCTGACAAGCAAATATTTCGGAACATATCCTGACAACTAAACGCAATCTATTTGCATCTAATCGTAGCCATGTCGCATCTCTTATAATTTTTCGCACAAAAGATACGAATACAGCTAGTCGCCAAATAGCTAGCGAACTCCTTATTTACGATGCCAGGACACTTTGACAGGGGATGTCGACTAGCCATGCTCAGCGCCCTGTGGCTGATGCCCCAAGCATTTAATTCATTGAGTCACGTAAGCCAGTTAAAATTGGATTTTGCCTGTAAATATCGTTTGGTTCACTTTCCGTGTATGTCATCTGCTGTTTCTGTTGAGGTTGGCCTCAGTAGTGCCCCATATTTTTAATGTGGTGTATATCGTCTTCTTTTGGGTTTCTTCTGGTGGCACTGCAGCCTTAGACGTACCCTAACAGCTCCTTACAAAGCCCTTGCAGCGTCTGATACACTGGGTTGAAGGCAGCAAGAAGCGTGCCACATTGCTCCAGGATGTTTCTGTAAGGCCAGGGGTGTTCGCCTCGCGCATCGTCGAGGGCATGAGACGTTAAGGAATCCGACGGCCCAGTCAATGCATCCAATGCATGTAGCTTCAGCCGCATCCTTGAGCAAGCCTAGAGCCTTTCAATGGTTTTCATAGGTGAAAGGGCAACTCCCTAATTAGCTGGGTGGCTACTCCAGAAACACAAGCCCCCATTACCGCATCAACGGCGGCGGGAGACCTAGGACAGAGCACCTTGCTTGCCCTTCACACCCTCTACCTGTAAAATATATGTTTCTTCATGGAAAACACCGTTCAGACTTCCAGTGGCGAAGTCTTCCTTGAAAAGACAAAAGTAATCGGAACGCGACGGGATACTAGGTGACCCTGCACTGCTCGGTTCATGCACTGATCCTGGAGAGATCCGGAGTAGCAGCCAGCTATTGGGGGTGTCTGCTTACTGCATTGCCTCTTATGCAAAAGCAAAGAGAACGAGTCACTGCATCGGATTGCATGCGCCCCGGCCCCGGTGGGTGTTTGTATCGAGAAGCAGCGAGCATTGCGTCGTCCTCGCAATGAAGGAAAGATGACTATCTAAGGTTTGGAGGCCTAGAAATGAGGTGTTTGAATGTTTTTTTCGGTCGTTCAACATTGCGATGGTACACATCTTGCGATGGAGACAGGTGAAGATTTATAGAGGGTCTCCTGCCGTGCAGCATCGGGGAGGCAGCAGTAGCCGTGTGGCGGTGACTGCTTGGGGAGGAGGTGGCCTGGTATCTCTCTGCTTCGAAGGAAGACACGGAGAATGTTTTAGTCGTTCAAAATAACTTAGATAGGCGGCGAAGGAGCTCTTACTAGATTCATTTAGCAAGTGAGACAGTGCGCGCTAGCGAGGATCTCCAGGTGTACATGTACCTTACCACTGACAAGCACCGGTCCAGCGACTGCTTCACGTAATGTCTCACCCTGTTTCTCAATTCGGCACACACGTACATTGGAGTAATCTAAATGCCAACAATAAGTAGGTATGTACATTTTCCGCAAGAAAATGGCGTACATGAGAGCGCCCGCTTCCCTCGCAGGCTCCTGGGTAGCATAGCGGGCAGCACTAGAGGGCGAGAGGCTGCGCAGACCATCCAGCTGAGGACTTCTTTGTTTGTGTGAACCCCCAGAGCATCTCCGTTTGGCACTTTAAGGATTTCCACCCAGAGACTTCCTGTTCTTCACTTGACTTCTGCGCCTTGTCGTGAGGCTTGGCACTGCCCTGCACGGTGACGGACGCGAACGGCTCTGCATCCCTGCTGCCGCTGTACTGCCCCTTCCCCGTGTGTAGAAAATCCCCCCTAGGGGTATTTCTGGCCTCTCTAGCACTCTCTTGAGTGTACAAGGAGCCACTGCAGAGACAACTGCTGGTCTCCACGCCGCCCTTGGGCTCCGCCTCGGCAGTGCGGTGCTTGAGTAGAGAGGGAGAAACTGCTTTTCTTCATCTCCTTGTATTTGCGTCGGCTCTTCCCCTATCTTCGAGCCTCGAAACGGGGTAGGAGCAGTGTTCGACCCCCAACGCAGCAGCAGAAGTAGGAGCCGTCTCACGGGCCTTACGTGCATGCCGCGCTGCAGCGGTATTCCTCTCACCGCTGTAGCAGGAGCGCTTGCGTGGTTTGCACGGCGTGCTTTGGAGGTTCTCCGGAGCCTCCGATCCCCTCTGGAGCGGCTGCGCAACTACCATGGAAGCAGAATCGAGAGGATACACCACACTACGCGCGGCAACCTGACTGCGCAGGGGCCCCTATATAGTACTAGGACTCAATTGATTTTTGGCTGAGAGCCGCCTTGGCTTCCTCGAACTCGTCTTTTCCTGCAGTCTGTCTTTAAAGCTCTCAGCAGCAGTAGCAGTAGCAACACGATGGGTTGCATGGTGTTGGCAGGGGTCTTCACCTCTCAGTCCGCTTCGTTGTGAGGGCCCTATTCCTTTCTCCATTTCGTCTTTTTCAGGGGGAGCAGTGAGCGCCTTCTAAAGGATGGCTGCAGAGACAAGTCTTTGGGGGCGTTTGCTGCGGCTGCTGCAGCAAACGCTGCGAGACGCAGCAGTGGCCTCTCTTCGACGGGTGGTTGTGGGGTCGCTGCTGAAGCACTTGAGCAAGCAGCAACTGGACGTCGCAGTTTTGGGGGGCGAGGTTTGTTTTCTCTCGGTTGACATCGAAACAGTCCCGCTCAACGAGGCTTTGCACGCAGCAGGCTGGGGTTGCTTTTCGATCGTCAGCTGTCACATAGAGAAACTCAGCCTCAAACTCCCCCTGACTCTGCGGATCTTCAGGCCTGCAATTGCAATTCGGCTTCAAGCGCCGCAGTCTGTTGCTGTTCCTCCTGCGCCTTCTGCACCGAGCGCAGCAGCAGCAGCCACGCAGAACTGGCGCAGACAGCACCACTCTCAGCCCCCGCACCCCCCTCCGCAGCAGCAGCAGCAGCAGCAGCAGCAGCAGCAGACGCAAGGCCCTCCAAAGCCTCGGAGAAAAACGCGCAGTGGTGGCTGCCGAGAAGCCGCTGCAGAGGCGGGACGAACGGCGGCAGGCGCCTCGAGACGAAGTTCAAGTCGAAAATCCGGAGAGAGACAGAGCGTCACCCCAGCTAAGAAGAGCTGCCCCGGAGGAGGGCGCTTGGAATCTGCTCCTGCAGCCGCTGCAAGAGAAGCCGCTGCTGCCGGCAAGTCGCCGCTTCGTGGCATCCATCGCGTGCTTCCCAGAGACTTGCGCTGCTGGTCAGGGGGCCCCTTGTTTGTGGGGGGACGGGGAGACGAGGCTCTGCTCGAGGCCAGTGGGGTTGCGGGGGGCCCCCCCACGGGGGTGCTGCGAGGGAAGCCAAGGGGCCCCCAAGGGGCCCCCCACAGTGCCTCGAGCAGCGACTCGACTGCTCTGTACAGGATGGACTCGCTGCTCGCACTGGTGCGGCGAGCCCTGCAGAGCGCAGCCGGAGCAGTAGACATGTCTGTCGAGACGGCATCGGTTTGTATTTTTGGGGAGGAGGAGGGGGATCTTGGGGGCCCCTGCGTCTCGGGGGGCCCTTTCCCAAGCGAAGGCGACAAGGACGGCGGCTGCGACGAGAACGACTGCGTAAAATCTTGGGGATTGTCTCCAAAGTCTTTTGGTCGGAATCCTGGCTCCCCGCGTGAAGTGTCAGATGCCTGGAAGCGCGAGAGAAAGGCTGCGAAAGCCTCCGGCGACTGCTCCCACGGGTGCAGGGGGCCCCCAGCGAGGCCCCTGTGGGCCCTGCGCATGCAGCTGGAGCACATGAGGGCATCGGATTCGACGGGGTCGTGTGCGCAGTTGCAGATCGGCACCCTCTACCTATCCCTGCTGCCGTCGCTCCCCCCGGATGCCTTCTCTTCTGGAGGTCGTGGTATGTGGACGAGTGCAGTGGGGCTCCTCCTGCTCGTGACGAAGGCTGCCTTCCCCGCGGCGACGCGGAGAGACTGCCCGCTTGCTGCGCATCGTGCGGCTCGAAGACGCCCCCCCGCGGCTGCCTTATCGACGGGAGGGAGCCTCGCTGTCTCGGAAGAAGGCAGCTCCTTGATTACGGGGAGGGTGGCTGTTCAGGCCGGGCTGCGTGCAGTGACTGCCATGCAGCCCGAGGCTCACAAACGGGAGTGCGTGAGTCTGCTGCAACAGCCCTGGGGGGGGAGCGGAGTCTTCCACCAGGATCCGACTGCGGCTGACTCTGCCGCTGCCTACCAGAGTTCTCCCGTTGCAGCTGCGGCTGCAGCTGCTCGCGCAGCAGAGAGCAGTGGCCATCAAGCCGCAGCGGCAAGGCAGCGTTCGGGAGGAGCTCGACACCTGCCCTATCCCTTCAGCAGCAGCAGCGACGCAGGAGGGGCAGCTGCAGCGGCGGCGGGAGGGGCACGCGCTTCGCCGCATGCAGGGAACTGCTGCTGCTGCAGCTGCGGGGGGCCCACTGCGACAGGAGGCGGGGTGCTGGGGAAGCTGCCGTGCTGCTGCAATCGCGGAGCTGAGGATATCTGGTTTGACTACAGCCTTTGTCTGTCCATCCCCACGGTAATTGTATTTGCGGGGGCAGAGCACCTCCGAATTCTGAAACAAGTCGCGGATGCCTTCAGTCTCGCGCAGGGGGGGGGCGCGCCCTCGTCTGCCGCAGAGAGAGGCTCCATGAGCAGCAGCAGCTGTCACAGCAGCAGCAGCTGTCACAGCAGTCAGCATGTGCAGTGCTTGGGGCATCTTGGAGAGGCCCTTTCAAAAGCAAGACAGCAAAAGCGCTTAGGCGTCAGCGGCAGCTCGCCGACGACGTCGGCGGAAATGTTGATCGGCTTGCAGCAAAACAACACGTTCGCTGGAGTGGGAAGATCAGAAAGCCGCTCTCCGCAAGGCTTTCTGGATCAACGAGGCCCCTCGACGCCTTACACCCCAGCAGCAGGGAGCGCTGCTGGAGTGTCGGACTGTTTCGCGGTGGACCCGTCGCAGACACCCCACGAGCCCCCGGGGGCCCCCTGGGGCCCCCTGGGGGCCCTCCGAAAAGGATCGCTGCGGTGGCTCAACGCAGTGGGCTTTGCCGCTTTCGGAGACTTCGCCAACGCCCGCGGGGGGGGGCGGCTGAGTGCCCCCTGGGAAGCCTTCGAAGACGTCATCCCCCCCCATGACGGCTACTCAGACGATGTCGACGTGCCTCTGGGAGGGGAGGTTCTTCGCTTTCTGGAGCTTGGTCAAACACAACACAAGAAGCAAACGCGGCAGCGGCAGAAGCAGCACTGCCGCCATCATCGAGAGGCTGCAGGAGGCGAAGCCGCAACGCAGCAGGAGCAGCAGCCGCAGAAGCTAGCGGCAGCTCATGCGAAAAGCGTCGGCGCAAACAGACACTGCGCAGGGGCAGCTGCTCTCCAGCAACCCCACCCGACCGACAAGCCTCCAGCCATTCCCGTGGATAGCGTTGTTGCAGCAGCGGCTCCTTGGGCTTTTGTCTGTACACCCCCGCTGGACTGCAGCATCCCTGGAGTGGCAGCAGCTGCTGCTCCTTCAGTACGTGCAACTTTAGCAGCAACTGCAACAGCGGCGACTACTGCTCCAAGTGTAACTGCAGCCACTGCAACAGCAGCGACTACTGCTCCAAGTGTCACTGCAGCAACTGCAACAGCAGCGACTCCTGCTCCAAGTGCACCTGCAGCAAGTGCACCTGCAGCAACTGCAGCAGCAGCGACTCCTGCTCCAAGTGCACCTGCAGCAAGCGCAACTGCGACTGCAACAGCAGCTACTACTGCTCCAAGTGTACCTGCAGCAGGTGCAACTGCAACTGCAACGGAAACAGCACACCAGGCCAAAACTGCAGCAGCCGCAGTCTCACCCCGTGTTTCTTGCGCGATCAGCATCGCTGTCGAAACCTTAGCCGTTCATTTTGTTGCAAGCTCTGAATTCTCGCCAGTAGTGCTGCCCGAATGGAGGAGGGCCCCAAGGGGGCCCAACGCGAAGCCTTTTCCCCGGGGGGGGGGGGCCCCTCGTTCAGCGCAGCCGGAGGGGCCCCCCAGCAGCAGCCGCGATTTCCGCCGCAGAGAGGCGGCCCCTTCTGAAGCGGTGCCTCAACGCATGCAGCGGGAGGCAGGTGCCTCGGCAGCTTTTCCGGGAGACGCTGCCAGCAGCTCTGCAGATTCGTCGATGCAGTGCACAAGGCAACTGAACAGGACTGATGCCGTGCTAGCGTCAGGAGGGCTCTATGGCAGGGAAGCTCTGCAGAGTCTGCTTTATATCCCTCCTCCTGGAGCCCACGTTCTGTCGCTCTGCGTCTTCGACGTGTCAGTCTCTGCCTTCTCGCCGCAGTGCTGCAGCAGGGGCCCCCCTGAATCCGCTGCTGCAGGTTTGCAGGGCCCCCATGAAGGGCCGTGCTTCCCATCCGCATCAGCAGCAGTTTCAGCTGTCAGCACTTCGCCCGCTGCCCCTTCTGAGCCTTCTGTCCTTATCCAGAGGGGCACTTCTTCGGCTCTCAGTTCGGGGAACATGCTGGGTGGGAGCTTCGGAACGAAGAGGGGCCCCCTACTCCAGCACGGTAAGCAGCATGATCATGCTCATCATGATTGCGATCATCGTGAGCATCAGCATGATCATGATCATCGTGATCACGATCATCGTGAGCATCAGCATGATCACGATCATCGTGAGCATCAGCATGATCACGATCATCATGATCATGATCAGCATGATCATGCTCATCATGATCATGATCATCATGAGCAGTCTGTACACCTCATGCAAAGCGTGGTGGCGGTAGGAGAGTGGTCTCTGAAGTTCTACGAGCTGAAGACTCCTGGCAGCAGTTCCTTAGCAGGAGGGGGTCTGTGCGCTGCAGCTGCTGCTGCTCCTGGGGGATATCTCCCCCGCATTCGGAGGTGTCTTGAGAGATTGCAGACAGGATCGGCGAGAGAAGACGTTCCTCTGCCGGCTTTTAGCCGTGCTACACCTGTCGGGGAGGCCCCTCGTTCGACTGGTGTGGCTAATCACGCGCGATGCGTGCAGGGAGCCGGCAGCGTTGGCAGTGAGGAGACAGCTGCTGCTTCTGCAAGGGCAGCAGCAGCCGCTGTCTCCTCACTGCCTGCAGCCAGTAGAGGGAGCACGGCGCTTCCCAGCCCTCACGTTCTCCACACGCCTGCCTCATTCCGGAATTTTCCTCAAGCCTCTCAGCCCGTCGTCGGGAGTGCCTTTGAGTGGAGCGATCCGTTGCTTTCCAAGGATGGCAGCGGCAGGTATGGCTTTCGAGGACGAGGAGTAGAAGCAGCAGCGGCTGCTGCTGCTTGTGCGTCCAGCAGAAGCAGCTGCAAGAGCGCTGCAGGGAGCCACCAATCAGTCGCTTCTCCCGCAGCTGCGAAAGAGAGATGCAGCAGCGTGAGCAGCAACACCACGAGCATGAGCATGAACACGAACACGAATAGCAGCAACGGGGAGAGCAGGAGAACGCGCGGGAAGCCCCCTTCTCGACACAGAAAGGAACGCAGAAGGCGCGTAGGCGTAAGGGGGGAGACTGGTGTAGAGTACCCAGCAGCAGCAGCAGCAGCAGCAGCAGCAGTAGCAGCAGCAGGAGTTCTCGAAGATGCTGCTGGCGCAAGCGAGAAGGCAGAGGCTACGCTACAGGAAGCACTGTTTGCCTCTCATATTTGCAGCAGAAGCAGCAGCGCGTTTCTAACGCCTCAGTGCAGCAGCCCTCCAAGCGAACGCCTCGCAGGGGGTATGCCCCCCCAGGGTGCCTCGGAGACAGCCGCGACGGGGTGTCTCGACGGCCAGAAGTGCTCGCTTGTAGAATGCCATGCGCCGCTGCTTGCAGCAGGCGACGACGCAGCACTCCCTGCAGCAGCAGCCGCGTTGGAAGGGGCTGCATGCCTTTCCGACGGCTTCTACGGGGGGAAGCTTGACGACTCGGAGGCTCCCCCGTGGGGTGGAGGGGGGGGGAGCCTCGGGGGAGAAACGCTCGAGGGGCCGTTGGGTGTGACCTCTTTTTTCGGCTTTTTCGCCATGCAGTCGCAAGGCGGCGAGGGAGAAGAGGCTGTCTTCCCAGCAGCAGCCGCGCGGAGGGGAAGGCTCAGGCAAGAGACAGAGGCGAAAGCGTCTTTCCCAACGAGGGGGTTGAGTGACAGGGAGTTTGCGGCGTTTCCTGAGGAGCTGCCGCGGCGCGTTCAGGATGTCTTGGAGTCTGGTTCTTTTGTCGCCGCGCTGCGAAGCTCGGAGACGCGCGACTCTTCCTCTGCAGTCCACAGCAGCAGCAGCGGCGTCAGCTCCAAGAAGAAAATTCGGCAGCCGCCTCCCGCAGAGGCTCCCAATAAGGCTCTGGAGGGTGCAGCAGCCGCTGGCGGCATTCACCGGCAAGGCGACGAGGCTGTCTACGAGATGCATCTGCTGCTGTTTGGAGCAAGGGGGGAGAGGGTGGGAGAGGCGCGTTCTGCGCCGCGTGCCGAGGATCAGGGAGCAGCAGCCGCAGCGGCAACAGCTGCTGCCGCAAGGAGGAGGCGCCGGAGGAGCAGGAGGCGACGCCTTCAACGCCGCATGGGAGTGTGCCAGAGACTCCGCGATCCGTTTGAAGTGCTGCCCAGCAGCAGCTTCAGCGGCAGCAGCGATCGAAGCACGAGCAGCGACGGAGGGAGCTGCAGCAGCAGTCTCCTCCTTTGCCCCCTCCATTCGGATGGCTTTCCCCACGAGGAGCGGTGCAACATGCGCACAGGGGAAAAACGGCCTCCTTGGAAGGCGTGGGCATGCTCTTCAGAAGCCTCCAGCTGTACTTCCGAGGCTTCTCCTTCGGAGTGCTCTCCAACGTCCCCTGCACGTAGACGTTCGAGGCACTGCCCCCTCTCTAGCAGCAGCAGCAGCAGCAGCAGCAGCAGCAGCAGCAGCAGCAGCAGCAGCAGCAGCATGTCGTGGTTCCTTCGAATACCGGAGGAGACTCCTGAATGGGCAGCTCCAGAAGGCCTTCTTTTGCCTCCCCTTTGTGCCCCTCCCTCTCTGACTGCTTCCTCGCAGACACTAGCAGCAGCAGCAGCAGCAGGAGCAGCAGGAGCAGCAGGAGCAGCAGGAGCAGCAGGAGCAGCAGCAGCTGCTGCTGCTGCTGCGAGGCATTCCAGACACAGTGCCTCAGTGCCTGGGGTTGAGGAGGAGCGCCGTGGAGTGGGCTCCTGTGGCGCTTGCGCGGAGGAAGACTCTTCGGCTTGCGGGGAAGCCTCTTGTGTCGGTTCTCCCCTGATATCTCTCAAGAGCTCCTACTTCTTCGCGCCGCTGCCGTCCTCCTCGAAAGCAAGACTGCCTCAGACGAGCCGCAGCACCGCCCTTGCGGGCACCTCAACGCAGCCGTGTAGCAGCAGGCTGCATGCGACGGCGCCTTGGTCCCCCCCCAGCAGCAGCACTCCCCACACAGACTCAGCAGGAGCTGTTGCTGCAGCTGCATCGGCGCCAGGCTTGCGTCTACTGACCTTCGATGCGTCTTCTGCTGCATTGCAGCAGACTCAATCGATGTTCACAGGGGAAACGCCGACTTTGCCTGCAGCAGCAACAGCAGCAGCAGCAGCAGTTGACTTGCGCTTAAAGGCGGTTGTGATGCATCTGCCGCTTCGGAGTCTTGGAGAGCTTCTACGGGTATGCTGCGTGGATTTGCTGCTGACGTGTGTCTCTTTGATGAGCCCACATCGCCTCGCGTTGCTGTTTCTCTTGTGTCTTTCGCTGGCGGCTGTTCTGTCTCCCTTCGGGAATTTCCTGCATCTGCTCCTTCTGACGGGAGGGTAGTCGTCTAGGCGCTTGGGGGCTGACGTGTAGCTGCAGGAGAGCGACAGAGCAGCAAACAAGGGCTTGTGGGGATGCTGCTGGTAGGTGTCTGGGGCTGCTGCTTGCCGCAGGCATTCGACATTGCCAACGTGGCACTCCGTCGAGCATCCTGTGAGGCAGCGGCAACGGAGCAAGCCAAGGCAAAGAGCCTTCCTGGATTACCTGCTGAGCAGTTTTTAAAAAGGCCTCTCGCGGAGAGGGCACTGCCGATCTTTGTGTTCTTGGCTGCGCCTTGCGTTCGTCTGCACATTGATGCATCGGTCTGTGGTGCTACAGCAGCAGCAAGAGGAGCAGCAAGAAGAGCAGGAGCAGCAAGAGAAGCAGCAGCAGCACGAGGAGCAGCAAGAGCAGAAGCAGCAGCAGGAGCAGCAAGAGCAGAAACAGCAGCAAGAGCAGAAGGAGCAGAAGCAGAGAGCAGCGACGCACGTGCCTCTGTGCAGGAGGTCTGGAGCCAATGCCGCCGTGGCAAGCGTGCATTGGCAGAGAGCGAAGAAGAGGATATCAGCAGCTCGCTGATTGTTGATTTGTGCTGTCTGCGAGTCTCCTACTGGCCAGGACCTAGACTTGGAGGTGAGCGAGGCAGCAGCGGCATTTGCAGCAACAGCAGAAGCAGCAGCAGCAGCATTTGCGACAGCGGTGCTGGCAGTAGCGGCTTCGTGGCTGCTGAGCAGCAGCACGCGTGCCTCGCCTCCTTGGCGTCGGAGCATCATCTTCGTTGCTTCCTTCTGTATCGGCAAGAAGGGCGGGCGCAGCAGCGAGAGCAGCAGCAGCAGCAGCCAGCCTCTCGTCTTGCTTGGAAGTGCCGTCTGCTGTTTTCGACATGCATGCCCAGTGACACCGCAAGGCACTCTCGTGACACGTCGCTAGTGGATCCTCGTTCGAACCAGCAACGCGATCGATTGATACCCCTTAGTGTCGTTTTAAGGACAGCCGCGCCGTCAGTATCATTCTCCTGCCTCGCACCGCTTCCAGAGCTCGCCGCTGCAGCGTCGTCTGGAGGAATAGCGTCTGCTGCATCTGCAGCAGCCGGAGCAGCAGCGGCATTCCAGCGCGTGCCACCTCCTGCACATGCACGAGCTCTGTTCGCAGACTTCCCTTTCAGAGACACCCTGGGAGTGCCTCATGAAGGCACTGTGGACCTCTCGGCTAGCAGCAGCGAGCAGCAGCAAGAGCAGCAGCAGCAAGAGCAGCAGCAAGAGCAGCAGCAGCAAGAGCAGCAGCAGCAAGAGCAGCAAGAGCAGCACTTGTGCGAGACACTCTCCGTGAGCGTCCCCTTCATCGAGACATCTCTGAACGCCGAAGTGGCACGGCTTTTAGGGAGCTTTATTCGAAGCTTCTCGATGGCGAGTGAGGATCTGAGCACGGGCGAAGACGCTGTCAGCTCGGCTGCAGAGAGACAGCCTCTGCCGAAGCAGCAGCAGGCACGGCTCTCGGAGGCGCAAGGGCAGCCGACATGGCGAAGGCGCTTTTGCTGCACTCCTGGCAGCTGTGTGAGCGTCTTTTTAGGTGCCTTTTCTCTGCATTGCGACCAGCCTTCTGCCTGCAGGAGAAACAAAGACAGCCGCGGAGGACCGTCTTCGCGCAGCGGCGCCCTCCCGTCGAATCTCGGCAGTCTTGCAGCAACAACTGTGATCGCCACGGTCGGCGAGAAGAGGCTCAGCTGCAGCAATTCTACGCGGGAGGGAAGGGGAGGAGGCAGGGGGGTTTACGTAGAGATGGGTAAACTGAACGTCTCCCTCTCCTGCCTTCCGCGACTTCCCAACACCTCTCACTCTGCAGCAGCAGTGCCAACAGCCGATAGTCGTAACACTAGCAGTCGTAACACTAGCAGTCGTAATACTAGCAGCAGCAACACGAGCAGCAGCAGCAACACGAGCAGCAGCAGCAGCACGAGCAGCAGCCGCCTTGTGGTATTCGGTTCCTTAGGCAGTGTTGCTGCCTTCTGCTGCACTGAGCCTGTGCTGTATACCTGGCGTGCGTCGCTGTATCGTGGTTCTAGCTCTCCACGGGGTGTAGAGGCAGCAGCAGGAGTGACACTCCAGGCGGAGGGGGCCCCCTCGCTAGCTGCCAGCGGGGGGGGAGAGGGAGGCAGTGCAGACTCCGTGTTGGTGCGTGAGCGCGACTGCGTCTTTTCTATGTGTTTGGATTGCCGCGTCAGTGCGCCTCCCTCAGTTTGGCTGGACGAAAGCAGCAGCAGCAGCAGCAAACGCGCTGTCTGTGTGTCGGTACAGACAGCAGACGTGCGTGCCGAGTGTCTCGTGGGGGTTTGCAGTCTCAGCGCAATTCAGGGAGCAGCCGCTGCTCTTTCAACGCTTTCTCTGTGCGTGTCGGCAGCCACAGCCAGTCAACAGCAGCAGCAGCAACAACAGAAGCAACGGCGGCAACAACGGCAGCAGCAGCAACAACGGCAGCAGGGGGAAATCACGCTGTCATTCGAGGATTGTCGGCTCGATGGCAGCGCTTCTCAAAGTCTGCTGCTCGTTCCACGTCCTTCTGCATGGCTGCTGAATGCAACGGCTGTGCCTTCGCGGGGGGGTAGACATTACGGGGAGGCACTTCAGCGTGCTGACGAGGAGGCTGCTATGGGGGTGTCAGGCAAGTGTGCAGGGAGCTCTCCGCGATGCTGCTGCTGCAGCAGCAAGACGGCAGTGGACTCAGAAGGCGCGGGGTGGTTAGCAGCGGTACATGTGGCAGCGGTGAGAATCGGCTTGGGAAAGCCTTCTCAGCAGCAGCATTATGAGCAGCAGCATTATGAGCATTATGAGCATTGTGAGCAGCAGCATTATGAGCAGCAGCATTGTGAGCAGCAGCATTATGAGCATTATGAGCATTGTGAGCAGCAGCATTGTGAGCAGCAGCATTGTGAGCAGCAGCAATCAGAAGAAGGGGCAGTTTCTGCAGCAGTATCCGCAGCGACGGCGTCTTCAAGAGCAGCATCCTCTACGAGGGAAGCATGCGATCGCCGTTTAGAAGTGTGTTGCAGCACACTTGAGCTTTTTCTGCTGAACGAAGCCACACGCCTTTGCCACGTTCGCACAGCCGAGGGGGAGCCGCTGCAGCAGCTCTCTTCTTTGCCGCTTCCGTCTCCGCTTATCCGGCGACCTTTCGCGGCGCACGCAACTTGGGGGGCCCCCTGGGGGGCCCCCTGGAGGGCCCCTCACGGCTCTCACTGCTACTCCCGTTGCAGCAGCAGCAGCAGTTCTTCTTCTTGCTTCGGAGACGCCTGCGCTTCTAGGGGCAGACTTCAAGAGGCGTCCAGGTTCTCTTCACACACAGCAGCAGCAGCGTTGTCTCCCCCCCCACTACCCCTGTCAGCAGCAGCACACCGCAGAGACGCCCTCCCTGCGCTTGCCTTCCGAGCAGACACTGTGGCTTCTTTGCTGCCTCGCTGTGGCTTGGTTCGTCTGCTTCGAACAGACGGTTTGCTCTTCTCTGCGGATCTCTGGGGGCCCCCCGGGGGGCCCCCAGAGATCCAGTCCAGATCGTCTTCTTCGAAAGGGAGGCGTCTGAGAGGCGCCGTCAACTGCAGTGCCTTTGACGGTCTTCTCTGCCCTGACAGCTTGCGCTGCCTCCTCTTCCTCTTCACGGATCTGAATGCGCTGTTGTCTCTCCAGACAGCTCCGCAAGAGCTCTTGTTCTTTTCTGACGCTTGCGTGCGTCTCCTGGCGGCAGCGGCTGCTCCCGCCGCCTTTCCCCAGACGCCTGGAGGCGAGGCACCGGCGGCGGCTGAGCGTCTTCCCCTTGAAGCCTCCCGCGAAGACGGCGCTGACAGGAGCAGCGGCGAGGGGCCCCCCCCCCCTCCTGCCTGGCGGAAGGCTCCCGAGTTGAATCTCCTGGCAGGCGTCGACGTCGGAGCGTTCCTCGTGGATGCGGACGGCGAGAGAGGGGGGGGGGGGGCCCCCCCCGCAGCAAGGGAACTCGGGGGGCCCCCATCTGGAGGCTCCTTTTACCCCTGTGGCACATATCCGACAGTTGCCGTTCCAGCATTTCAGCGGACGGCTACTGTCCACCTCTCGCAGGTGCGAGCTGCCTCTCCCCCTTGCCGCGGCTTCGCTCTTATCAAGAACTATGTCGCTCCACTGCCTCAGTCTCCTGCAGCTGCTGCTGCAGCTGCTGCTCGCACGCCTGCGACGCCGCAGCGGAACGATGATGCAGACACTCCGTGCGAAGCAGCAGCAGCAGCAAGAGTGCCAGCAGCAGCAACGTTGAAGGCTGCACTAGCTGCTGCAGCAAGGGCAGCTAGGAGAGCAGCGGAAGGAAGAGAGGCGAATGCCAGCGCGTTTTCTGAGTCTTCGTGGGAAGCAGCAGAAAGCGATTCGCGAGGCGCGCCTTCCTCAAGGGGCGTTCGCAGCAGCGATCGCAGGAGTTTTGGCGGAGGGAGAGGCCCCTCCGCAGCGCAACTGCGGCAGATGCAGGCGGAAGACGCGGAGGTGAGATCCACGGTGGCTGCCCTCTATCGCGCAGAGGGGGCCCCCCCCCCTCCCCCCGTTGAGGCAGCAGGGGAGGGCGAGGGGCCCCCACCTGCGGCATTTTTCCCTCCAGAACCTTCTGCTGCCGCGAGCTGCCGAGTCTCTAGGCTGCCTCGGAGTGCAGACATGCCTTCCAATTTGGCAGCTGTCACCATAGAAGATCACTTCGGGGGGGGGGGGCCCCCGAGGCGCGTGACTGCCGAAGGATCCGGCGAGCGGCTGCGGGGGGGCCCCCCAGGAGGCCCCTTCGGACGGCTGCTGCTCCCCGACGCGAGCGGCTGCATGCAGACAGGGGAGTCGCCTCTCGACATTGAGAAGGGGATTTGGGGGCCCCTGCTGAGGCAGAAGGCACAGCAGGGAGACTTGGAGAAGGCTGACGAGGGACGGAAAAGCGCATGGAGTACTTTGCTCGAAATCGAAGTAGCGGATGCACAACTGACGCTTTCGAAGGGGCCTCATTTTCGTGACGGAGGGGCCTCCCAACTTGGCGTGCGCGCCGACGTGCTGAGGCTCTCGCTCAGCGGCACCAGCTTGCTGCTTGCCTGCAGCAACTGCAGCAAAGACAGCAGCAGCAAGAGCAGCAACTGCAGCAACAGCAACAACAGCAGCAAAGACAACAGCAACAAAGACAACAACAGCAACAAAGACAACAACAGCAACAAAGACAGCAGCAACAGCAAAAGGCCGCAAACTGCCATAACTCGTTTGATGGGTGTGTCAGTGCGGGAGCTGAGAGTAGAGGATTTGGTGGAGGGTTCTGCTTTTGGCTATTTGCTGCGGCATTACGAGGATGAGAAAGCAAGACCTTTGCCTTTTACTCTCCCCATGCTCCGTGCGATTGTATCGGAAAGCTGCCTTCCCCGTCAGCGGCTGCTGTTGCCGCGTCTCGAGCAAGAGCAGCAGGAGCAGCAGGAGCAGCAGGAGCAGCAGGAGCAGCAGCAGTTTGAATACGAAGTGGACGTCAAGATGCTGCCTTTCGCAGTGTCTCTGCACCAGTGCACCGTCGACGCACTGGAGAGTTTCTCTCAGCAGCTTCTTGTCGCAGGAGTCTTCGAACTTCCCACCCCTGTTCACACGCCTGAAGGCGAATCTTCTTCCAGCTGCAAGCATCATGGCTGGCGACAATCTTCTCGCAGTCGGAGGGGCCCCGGAAGCTGCAGTCCGCTGGGATGCAGCAGAGAATCTCTCGCCGCGGCTCCTTCCCACTCCCACACGCGGGCGGAAAGACGCTGCGGCAGGCAGCGACAGCAGCAGCTGCTGCTGCTCCTGCAGCGACAGCAGCAGCAGCGGCTGCGGAAGCGGCAGCGGAGGCAAGACTCCAAAAAAAACTTGGGGTGGAATCCTCCAACGGCGGCTGTCAACCCCTTCGAGGTTCCCGAGGCTGTCAGAAGAAGGTCCTCTCGCTCAACGCTCAGACACTGGAATTGTCGCCGCAACACTGTTTCTAGCAACTGCAGCAGCAGCAGCGGGAGCTGCCGCTGCAGCGAAGACAGACGCGGCAGCAGTCTTCGTGCTCCTGCGTTCGCCTTGTTGGGCACTCCTAGGGGCCCCCCTTGCGCAGCAGCAGCAGCAGCAGCAGCAGTCGGTGGCGAGGTAGGCGGGGGGGGGGCCCCCACAGGGCCCCCTCGAGCGTCGACCGTCCCCAGCGAGTTCTTCATCCGCTCCTTCAAAGTCTCTGCGCTTCTCATCAAGGTAGACTTCGCTGCACGACAACCCAACCCAAACGGAGTCTGGAGGGGGGAAATCAAAGAACTGCTGAATCTCTTCGCCTCCTGCTGCAAGTACGAAAAAACACCTTGCATGCAATCAACCTTACCACGTATCTGGCTCTTCACCATTCACTCTCCATACAGCTCGCGACCTCCTTGTTGAGTCTATATATATATATATATATATGTGCTTGTCGATTTGTTTTATATATGTATGTATATCTATATAGACATATCTACGTCTATATATATCTATCTACACCTATATATATCTACATATCTATATATGTACATATATATCTATCTACATCTATGTATCTATATTTATATCCTAGTCGACTTGTTTTATTTGTAGCGTGATGCTGCTGTGCGCGCGTTGCCTTTGCCACGTTTCTCTCTCTCTCCATACTGTGCCTGCATTTCCTCTTCTGCTCCGCTCTGCCTCTGGTTTCCTTGCTTTGGAGGGCCTATAATTGTTTTGCCTTGGGGGCTGTGAAACGGCATTTTATACCTGTTTTCTGCCCTTGCGCATTTCAGGTTTGAAGGCATCGAGGTGGCATTTCCTGCCTTAGTGCTGTGTGACGTATCTTCGCTGCATCTCCTTCTGGAGAAGCTCACAGCTCAATGGGTGTCTTGCGCAAGCCGGTAGGAGGGCTGCACGATAGGACGGACCGCAGCCTGCCTTGCAGTGCTTCCCTGAACCACTGCAAGCGAGGCGGGTAGAGCGAGTGAAAGCCTCGTGTATGAGCCGTCTGAAGGGGGGGTAGATACACGCTTCGGCGCTTGCATGGGGGGAGGGGGGAGAGGGAGAGGCAAGAGAGAGAGAGGGGGAGCGGGAGAGGGTGAGGGGGACAGGGGGAGAGGCAAGAGAGAGAGAGGGAGGAGAGGCAACAGAGAGGGAGAGGCAGAGGCAATAGAAATAGAGGGAGGAGAGAGAGGCAAGAGAGAGAGGGAGAGAGAGAGAGGCAAAAGAGAGAGAGAGGCAAAAGAGAGAGAGGGAGGGGAGGCAATAGAAAGATAAAGGGAGAGAGAAAAGAGAGAGGCAAGAGAGAGAGGGAGGGGAGGCAATAGAAAGATAAAGGGAGAGAGAAAAGAGAGACGCAAGAGAGAGACAGTGGCAAGAGAGAAGGAGCGACTGTGTCTCGAGAGGCTACATGTGTTTCTGCACAAAATTTTCTGTGGTGTATGTGTGTGGGGTGTGCTGCAGAGCCGTGATGATCCGGTGTATAAACAGCGTGGCACCTGTCAACGGCATTCTTAGGGGGGGGAGGACTCTTCGCGCATGGCTGCTGAGAACGTTTCGTCGTCATAAGGGAGGCTGCAGTCGAAAGTCTCTTGCGAATGCTGCTGGAGTCGAAATTCGCAGTCAGAGGGTAGTGTCTGCTGCGCTGCAGCAGCTGATGATGACTTCTCCGGATGCGCGAGGGCTTGCGCTGCTGCTTGCAAAGAACGTTGCTGCGGCTGCAGCTGCTGCTGGCTTCAAGAGCTTGTGGGTTACTCGATGGCTCTGTTGTTACTGCAGCCAGCCTTGCGCCTTCCAGACTCGTCTGCTGCTGCTGTTAGTGGCTGCTGTCAGTGGCTGCTGTCATTCGATGTGATTCGATGTTCTCATTTGCTGCGCTTACTTGCTGCGGTTCTTTGCTGCGGTTCTTTGCTGTTATTTGATTCCGTTATTCGATGTTATTTGGTGTTGTTTGCTGCTGTTATTTGCTGCTGTTATTTGCTGCAGTTATTTGCTGCAGTTATTTGATGTCATTTGATGTCATATGCTGCTGTTATTTGATGTTACTTTATGTCATTTGCTGCTGTTAATTGATGTTATTTGGTGTTATTTGTTGCTGTTATTTGCTGCTGTTATTCGCTGTTATTTGATGTTATTTGGTGTTATTTGTTGCTGTTTTCTTTTACTGTGATTTCCTGCTTTGATTTGCTGTTGCTTGCTCTTATTTGCTGTTATTTGCTGCTCTTACTTGCTGCTGTTATTTGATGTTATTTGCTGTTATTTGATGCTGTGATTCGATGTTATTTGATGTTATTTGCTGCTGTTATTTGCTGCCTTGATTTGCTGGTTTTTGCTGTTATTTGATGCTGTTATTTGCTGCTGTTATTTGCTGTTATTTGCTGCTCTTATTTGCCGCTGTTATTTGCTGTTATTCGCTGTTATTTGATGTTATTTGCTGCTGTTATTTGCTGGTGTTATTTCCTGCAGTTCTTTGCTGTTATTTGATGTAATTTGCTGTTGTTTTCTGGTGTTATTTGGTGCTGTGATTTGCTGCCTTGATTTGCTGCTTTGATTTGCTGCTGTTCTTTGCTGTTTTTTGCTGTTATTTGATGCTAGTTGATGTTATTTGCTGCAGTTATTTGCAGTTAATTGTTGTTATTTGCTGTTATTTGATGTTATTTGCTGCTATTTGCTGCTGTTATTTGATGTTATTTCCTGTTATTTGCTGTCATTTGCTGCTGTTATTTGCTGCTGTTATGTGCTGCCATTTCCTGCTCTTTGCTGTTATTTGATGCTGTGATTTGCTTTAATTTGATGTTATTTGCTGCTGTTATTTGCTGGTGTTATTTCCTGCAGTTATTTGCTGTTATTTGGTGTTATTTGCTGCTGTGATCTGCTGTGTTTTGCTGCTTTTATTTGATGTCATTTCCCGCTGTTATGTGCTGCTGTTATATGTTGTCATTTGCTGTTGTTGTGTTTTGTCATTTGCTGCTGTGGTTTGCTGTCATTTGCTGCTCCTATGTGCTGTAACATTGTGCTGGCGATGTAATTTTCGCCATGCAAGGCTCCCACTGCGTGATGCTGCTGATTTCCGTCGCTTGTGCTTCTGTTGCTGTTTGAAAGTATCCCCTCCTCTGGCTGTGGGGGCTGCTGGGGGTGTTGCGACATGTGCATGCATGATGAAAAATGATGGTAATGGTAATAGTGGTGGTAATAGTGGTAATAGTGGTGGTAATTGTGGTAATAGTGGTGGTAATTGTGGTGATGATAGTGGTGATACTGGTGATAATAGTGGCGGTAATTGTAGTGATACTGATGATAGTGGTGATACTGATGATAGTGGTGATACTGATGATAGTGGTGATAATAGTGATACTGGTGATGATAGTGGTGATGCTTGAGCGCTGGTGTGCGTGTGTTTCTGAAGTGGGGTTGGCGGCATACCTGTCACCCGTCTTTGCTCCTGCACGTGCTGCGGTGACTGCTGTTGCTGCTGTTGCTGCCATGGGTGTTGTATTGCTGCAGATGCCTCTCGGAAAAAGCCTTGCGGGGCATGCATTCGCTGCTGTATCTGCTCGATCGCGCGTATACACCAGGCAGCTGTCCGCCTTACCCTTCTGCTACCTTCCGTTCGCGAAGCAGCAGGGGAAGCGACGTGCTGCTGTTGTGTCGAGATCCCTTCGCAAACAGCAGCAGCAGCAGCACAAGGCGCTTAGCAGGCAGTATACAGACGACGCGACGGCACAGATTAGGCCTTACAGCGTCTCAGACTTCCGGTAAGAGGAGAAAATGCCACTTTTGTGCAGCAGCGCAATCTCTCATGAACAACGTTCTCTGCGTCCCTACACCACATCTGCTAGAGAAATTAACAAGCAGCAAGAGGGGGGATTCACTAGGATTAACAAGCAGCAAGAGGGGGATTTTATAGGCAGCAAGAGGGGGGATTAACAGGCAGTAAGAGGCAGCAAGAGGGAAGATTAATAGGCAGCAAGAGGGGGATTTTATAGGCAGCAAGAGGGGTTAACAGGCAGTCAGAGGCAGCAAGAGGGGTTAACATGCAGCAAGAGGCAGCAAAAGGGGAGATTAATAGGCAGCAAAGGGCAGCAAGAGGGATTAGCATGCAGCAAGAGGCAGCAAAAGGGGAGATTAATAGGCAGCAAGAGGGGGGATTCACTGGGATTAACAAGCAGCAAGAGGGGGATTTTATAGGCAGCAAGAGGGGGATTTTATAGGCAGCAAGAGGGGTTAACAGGCAGTAAGAGGCAGCAAGAGGGGTTAGCATGCAGCAAGAGGCAGCAAAAGGGGAGATTAATAGGCAGTCAGAGGCAGCAAGAGGGGAGATTAATAGGCAGCAAAGGGCAGCAAAAGGGGAGATTAATAGGCAGCAAAGGGCAGCAAGAAGGGAGAGTAATAGGCAGCAAAGGGCAGCAAGAGGGATTAACAGGCAGTAAGAGGCAGCAAGAGGGGAGATTAATAGGCAGCAAGAGGGGGGATTCACAGGGATTAACAAGCAGCAAGAGGGGGATTTTATAGGCAGCAAGAGGGATTAACAGGCTGTAAGAGGCAGCAAGAGGGATTAACATGTAGCAAGAGGCAGCAAAAGGGGAGATTAATAGGCAGCAAAGGGCAGCAAAAGGGGAGATTAATAGGCAGCAAAGGGCAGCAAGAGGGATTAACATGCAGCAAGAGGCAGCAAAAGGGGAGATTAATAGGCAGCAAAGGGCAGCAAGAGGGATTAACATGCAGCAAGAGGCAGCACGAGGCAGCAAGAGGGGAGATTAATAAGCAGCAAAGGGCAGCACGAGGCAGCAAGAGGGAAGATTAATAGGCAGCACGAGGCAGCAAGAGGGAAGATTAATAGGCAGCACGAGGCAGCAAGAGGGGAGATTAATAAGCAGCAAAGGGCAGCAAGAGGGAAGATTAATAGGCAGCACGAGGCAGCAAGAGGGAAGATTAATAGGCAGCACGAGGCAGCAAGAGGGGAGATTAATAGGCAGCACGAGGCAGCAAGAGGGAAGATTAATAGGCAGCACGAGGCAGCAAGAGGGGAGATTAATAGGCAGCAAAGGGCAGCAAGAGGGATTAGCATGCAGCAAGAGGGATTAGCATGCAGCAAGAGGGATTAGCATGCAGCAAGCGGCAACAAGAGACAGAAGCTGCATTGTGAAACCTTCCAAATCCCCTCCACACGGCGGCTCCCCCGAGGAGGCTCCTGTTGCCTCTTACTGCTCCTTGCTGTTATGCATGCGCGCTTGCCACGCTCCTGCCAGTTCTACGAGGATTGCTGGGGAATGCCTGCTGCACAAATCAGCGCGATTGCTTGCTGGAATGATGCTTCTGCAAACATGTCTCGGCGTGTTTATTGCAGAGATTGATGACGAGTTGTTAGGAGTTGACAGCAGCCTAGCGGAAAGTACCTTGGTGGAAGCCAGTAGCGAATGGGCAGTAGTACATCTAGGTGCAGAAGGCTTGTACGAGGTTTGTCTAGGGCATTTTATAAACTATAAACTATGCCTGGAAGCTTATGCATCCGCATGCAGCTCTCTAAGAGCTGGCCAGATTCCCCTGAGCCTTGAAATTCTCCACACACGCCTGCCGCATATATACATATATGTATATATATTCTCATACGCGCAGCGCCATCCTCTGTCTCCCCTTTACCGCTTGTTTACACGCTGTCTGCACGCTGCTGCGTGGTGCCCTGCTTGTACTTTTTGCTGCATCCATGCTGCTTCCTCCATGCATGCATCCATGCTGCTTCCTCCATGCTGCTGCGTGGTGCTCTGCTTGTACTTTTTGCTGCATCCATGCTGCTTCCTCCATGCATGCATCCATGCTGCTTCCTCCATGCTGCTGCGTGGTGCTCTGCTTGTACTTTTTGCTGCATCTGTGCTTCTTCCTCCATGCATGCATCCATGCTGCTGCGTGGTGCCCTGCTTGTACTTTTTGCTGCATCCATGCTGCTTCCTCCATGCATGCTTCGCTACCCCCACGTTGCTTTCTCCCCGCTGCTGCGTGCTGCATGCTTCCTCCCTACTGCAACACTTTTGCGTTTGCTGCTCTCTCCTGCGTGTTGCAGCCGGAGGGGGTGATGGCAGGCATTGGCGATGCTTGCCGCTGTGTCTCCCGTGGATTCACTTCTGCGCGCGATGTGTTGCATCGTCTGTACAGTCCAAACACCATGGGCGTAGAGATGTTGCAGGTAGCTGGACGTGTCCTCCCTGCCCTCATCCTCAGACCCCTACTGGGCTTCTCGGAGGGATGCACTAGGGCTGTGCAGGTGAGCGCGGGCATTTTTTATCGAATAAAATGCGTATGCATGCGTGTCGATTCTTCTGCTTCGTGCTGCTCCTGCTTTTCTGCATGCCTGCGTGATGCTGCGGGCCCTTGGAGCAGTTGTGTGACTCGCTCTCGCCCAATCCTCTGCCGCAACATGCGCGCTGTCCACCTCCTGCATCCCCCCTGCTGCTGCTGCTGCTGCTGTTTTTCGCATGATGCTTCTCGCCACCTCCCTCTCTGCCTCCCTCAGGGTGCCCGCAATCAGCTGCGACCATCTGCCCGAGCGCAGTGGCTGTCTGTAGCTCGACGTCCTCACGTGGAAGTTGGCATCATCCCCTCCGATGAGGATGACGATATGCTCATTGCGTAGAACGAGCAGACAGCTGCCTCGCTCGCTCGAGGGGCACCTACACACAGCGAGCCGGGTGGCAAGTAATAGGGTTGCCTCCCAGCTGAGCAGCAGCTAGGCTGAACGCACTCCGCTGCTGGGCACTCGCTAGCTAGCCACTCCGCTGGTTCTACAGCTAGTGGGCTCCACGTGGGCAGCTAGCTGCTGGCTAGGGAGAAACGCCGGGAATCGCATCAAGAGGTAGCTAGCAAGCCCATCCGCACTCCCCACATTAACTACTGGAGCGGCTCGCGAGCCGATCGACCTAGTCTAGCCGCTAAAAGCCTCTATTCTAGACTTGAAAGGGACAGCAGTCAATAGGTATAGCACACCAGCTGTCTGCGGCGACGCCCTGTAAGGCTGCCGCTGCGTGCGTCGCTCCTGGCTGGCCAGTTACCCCTTTTCGCCCTTCGTCTAACTTGTAGCTAGCCACCTCGCTAGGCAGCCCCGCAGGTGCCCTACTCCGACACGGACGTTCCGGCATTCACATGTTTTCTGTCTACCAGAGAGAGCTATGGCTAGCTGAGTGTCTACAGTGCTTGTTTTGTTTCCAGCGGTTCCACAGGGAGGAAAAGCCCATCCGCCAGCCTCCCTTCCCCCCCCCCCCATTACTCCCGTCACGTCCTGAGGACGGCAGACAGACAGAAGCTAGCAAACCTCTGAGTCGCATAGGCGCAGTCGCACTGTCGTTTGAGTGGTATTCTAGACGCGGCATTATGCGGAGCTAGGGAACACAAGAGAAACCCCTAGCCGTTAACCCCGCCTCGCGCATGCATGCGCGACGCATGCATGCGTACACATCTTATCACCACTGTGGCGTGGCAACGGTGCGTCGCCCTCCGCTGCCGCTTGAGCTTTGCGCATCCCCTGCCTGCAAGCCTCGTCTGCGAATAAAGGCCAGCACGCCTTCTAGTCACAGAGGAGCAGGAGCCACGACTCGAGAAGCAGCGCAGGAGCTGGCTTAGGTGCACCTTGTCTCTTGGGGAGACGCCAAGGATAAAACCAAGGGGCATATATACATATATGTATATATATATATATACATATATGTATATATATATATACATATATATATGTATATATATAGATATATATCAGATATAGAAGGCCTCCCTCCGCCTCTATCATGCAAAGGGGCCCCCGCCGCCCGAGCCTCCTCCTCCGCCCAAAAGAAACTGTTTAGAAGCCCCAGGCGCAAATCCAGGAACGCCAATCTGGGAGGAGGCCCCTTGTGAAGGCGCTGCTCCTCCAAAGAGGCCCCCTGCCCCCCCAGCCGTTTTCGAGGATCCAGCAGCTAGCGTCAAAGCACTGCTCCCGTCTTGAAACACCCTGCTCTGCGAACCTGAAGCCTCCGAAGAAGAACCCGTGTTCTCACGAGTCGCAGGTGTCAAAGGGCCCCCAAAGACGGAAGGCGCAGAGGGGCCCCCAAAGAGGCCCCCCGAACCACCACCACCCTCGCGCGTCCTAAATAAACCTTTCGAGGGGGGCCCCTCCGACTCGGTTCTACCCCGCTTACCACTACCGCCGCCCTCCACGAATAAATTCCCTCTCTGACTGCCCCCTTCGCTATCCTTCAAAAGTCCAAAGTTCAGAGAACCTCCCGAAGGCTTTGAAGCGGAGAAGGGAGCACCAAACAAATTGAAAGATGGGGTGCCCTTGCTGCCACTGCCACCAAAGAGGGAAGGCTTATCGGCTGCTGCTGTTGCACCTACTGCACTGCCACCGAAGAGGGAAGGCTTATCGGCTGTTGCACCTGCTCCAGCTGCACTGCCACCAAAGAGAAAAGGCTTATCTGCTGCTGCACCTGCTCCAGCTGCACTGCCACCAAAGAGGGAAGGCTTATCTGCTGTTGCACCTGCTCCTGCTGCACTGCCACCAAAGAGGGAAGGCTTATCTGCTGCTGCACCTGCTCCAGCTGCACTGCCACCAAAGAGAAAAGGCTTATCTGCTGCTGCTGCTGCACCTGCTCCAGCTGCACTGCCACCAAAGAGAAAAGGCTTATCGGCTGCTGCTGTTGCACCTACTGCACTGCCACCAAAGAGGGAAGGCTTATCTGCTGCTGCTGCACCTGCTGCACTGCCACCAAAGAGGGAAGGCTTATCTGCTGCTGCTGCTGCACCTGCTGCACTGCCACCAAAGAGGGAAGGCTTATCTGCTGTTGCACCTGCTCCTGCTGCACTGCCACCAAAGAGGGAAGGCTTATCTGCTGCTGCTGCTGCACCTGCTCCAGCTGCATTGCCACCAAATGTAAACAGCTTATTTGTAGATGCTGAGGAGCTGCCAAAGAGGGAAGGCTTATCGGCTGCTGCCCCCGCCGCAGGAGTAGTGCTGCTGCTGCTGCTGCTGCTGCTGCTGGTGCTGCTGCTGCCGAAAACGAAGGGCTTCTGCGCTTCCGATGCTGCCGCTGCAGGATCGCTGCTCTTGTTTGCACTGCTGCTGCTGGCACCGAAGACGAATACTTGATTTGCAGAATCGTTGCTGCTGGGGGAAGATCCCAAAAGGGCAGGAGGGGCCGCTGCTGCTGTCGCCGTGCCAAACAAACTGCCGCCAGCGCTGAAGGGGCCCCCCCCCTCCTTGTTAATGCCGAAGAGCGACATGCCACTGCTGCTGTTTTTGCTGATGTTGCTGCTGGAGCTGCCTCCAAAGAGGGGTGATCGAGAAGCAGGAGCACTGACACCAGGGGACTGGTCAAAAAGAGGCGTTTTCTGAGTGCCGCTCGGGAGGGTGTCTTCGCCTCCACTGCCGCCAAAAGTGAAGAGCGAGGGGGCCCCCCCCCCCCGTTCCCGCTGCTGCTTGCACCTGCACCAAAGGTGAACAGCGAGGGAGCAGCTGGCGCAGCCTTCGGAATTGGCAGGCTGCCAAAAAGGCCGCTTCCTCCCCCCCCTGCTGCGGACTGCGCTGCTGTGCCTCCTCCGTCTCGCGCAGCTGCATCTGCAGCAACGACGCCAGCAGGAGTCGCAACAGCAGAGTCTGCAGACGCCTCTGCAGCGTGCTCCGCAGATCCCTCGTCATTTGCATTCTCCGCAAAGCCATCAGCCTCAATAACGACTTCGCACGGCTTGCCCACGTTGGCTAGCCACCAGGGCACTGCAGCTGGCTTGCTACCTTCTTTGCTGCTGCTACTGCTGCTACTGCTCGTGCTGCTACTGCTGCTCGTGCTGCTGCTGCTACTGCTGCTGCTGCTGCTGCTACTGCTGCTGCTCGTGCTGCTGCTGCTGCTGCTCGTGCTACTGGCTGCGAGCTTTGTGGCCTCTGCCGCCTCACTAGCAGCAGGAGCAGCGACTGAAGCTGCATCCTTCGCCCCTTTCTTCCCCTTGGCGCTGCTCTCCTGTGTCACGAGGCTCCCTGTCACCCCTACGAGGCTGTGTGTGGCACCTGGAGCCACGCCTCCCAGGAGACTCCCAAAGGACGCCTTTGCGGAGCTTTTCAGCCCAGCAGCACCGAACAGACTGCGAGACGGCTTCCCCGTAGTCTCGTCCTTGTCTGGGGAGGAGACTCCACTCACCGCAGTGCGGCTGACAGTCTCCGCCTCGGAGACAAGGCCCTTCTGCGGGGGAGACGAAGAAGCCTCCTCAGAAACCTTTGCTTGCGCTTGTGTTTGGTCTCCTGGAGGCTTTGCAGCTGTGCCTGTGCCTGAGAGAAGAGGCTGCTCAGCCGCAGCGCTGCCAGCAGCAGCAGTTCGTCCGCCGGTGACAGAGGTTCCTGTTGCACTGTGCGTCTCCCCCCTGCTAAGCCCGAACACGGAGAAGCCGTTCGTCGCTCCTGCATGCCCTCCTGCGGCAGCAGCAGGCTGCTCAGTCCCCGCACCGAAGAGGGAGCCAGAAATGCAGCTCGCACGCGACTTCGTCTGCTCTTCTGGCGTCGCATCTCGCTGCTGCTGCCGACCAAACATGGAGCCTGCAGAAGAAGAGCCTCCTGCGAGGCCGCCTCCTGTTTCCTTGAGGCACTCCGCCGCAGCTGATGCTGCTGCGGAGTCTCCTGTCTCTACAGCCCCTCCCGCTGCGGAGGCACGCGCGTCTTTCGTCGCTACTGCCGACCTCGTGGAGACACCAGCAGACTGCGGAAGGCTGGAGCATCCTGCAGTGAAAGGCGAAGAAGAAGAAGCTGGCTTGGTGCTGCCGTTGTCTTGCGTTGGAGCAGTGGCTGCTGTGAGCTGCACTTCAGCAGCAGCAGCAGCAGCAGCTGGTCGAGAATCGCCTGCTGGTGCAAAAGGGGGACCTTTTTGCACAGACATGCGCGCAGGCAAAGGATCCGTTGAAGGGGAGGCTGGTTTGAAGAGGCTGCTTGCTCCTGTCTCGAGGGCCCTTGCTGCCTTGGCTGCGGGCTGAAGTGCAGCAGAGGCTTCTGCGAGCACTGCTTTTGCTGCTGCTGCTGCTGGCGAGACACCTGAGGATTCCGCCGAAGCACCGGCCTCCATGCGGCGCTGCAGCTTCTCGAGCAGACGCTGCTGTTTCTGCTGTTGCAGCTGTAGCTGTTGCTGCTGCAATGCAGCCTCAGCATCCAGCTGAAACAATTCCATAAGCCGCACATGCCAGCGCAGGGGGTGACACCGAAGGTAGAGTTGCTGCAGCTCAGTAGCAGAAACGTCTTCTCGGGGCTGCTGTCGCTGCTGCTGCTCTTCCAGCATATCCTGCTGCTGCTGCTGCAGCAGCAGTTGCTGCTGCTGCTGCTGCTGCTCTTCCAGAATAGCCTGCTGCTGCTGAAACATGGGGATAGCTGCTGCCGTGTCTCTCGCCTCCGCTGCAGCAGAAGCCACGTGCACTTGTCGGTATCGCTGCTTCGGCTGCACTTGCTGCCGTTGCTGCAAGTGCTGCTGCTGCTGCAAGTGCTGCTGCTGCTCGAGACGCAGCTGCTGTTGCCTGTCGAGTCGAGAAAGGGCGGCCAGCTGTGGATGCATGCGCTGCCAGGGCCCCAAAGCCCCCGGGGGGCCCCCCGAAGGGGCCCCCGCAGGGGCCCCCGTGTCGCTCAGTTCCCATGGAAGGGCCTCTACAGCCGTCCCCGCCAAATTTGTCTTGTGGGGTCCTCTCAGCTGTGGCTGCTGCTGTTGGGCGAAGCCGACGTACGGCAGGGAGGAGTTCGAATAGTTTCCTGCTGCTGCTGCTGCTCCTGCTGCTGTTGCTGCGGATAGCGCTGCAGGGGCCCTCTGCTGCTGCTCCTGCTGAAGCTGATGATGCTGCTCCTGATGCTGCTGCTCCTGATGCTGCTCGTGAGCAGCACCAGCACCAGCAAAGCTCCAAGCTCCTTGGGTTCGGTGTTGGTATTTCTGATCCCGTGGAACCTGCAGATACTGTTGATGCCGGTAGTCTCTGTGAAGGGGGCCCCCTGAGGCTTCACTGCGCGTCTCGCTAAAAAACGAGCTGCATTCGCTCATGGCCTCGCTCTGCTGCTGCAAGTGCTGCTCGCTGCTATTGCGGGGCCCCCGCGAATTCCCTCTAAGGGCATTCATGAAGAAAGAGGAGACGCGGGAAGCCACCCGCGTAAAAAGGGAAGGGGCCCCTTGGGGCCCCTCAGAGGGCCCCCCATACGGGTGGGGCCTCCGGGTTAGCCGCTTTTGCGGGTGCCTGCGTTCCACGTAGGCTGACATGGTTGTTGGCGCTGCTTCTGCTGGCTTCTGTGCGGCCGCTGCAGCAGCTATTCTGCATGCAGGCTGCGTGTCGTGCTGGCGCTGCCCCTGCCACGTTTGCTGCTGCGAATTCTGGGCGGCTGCTGAGGGGTGTACGCCCGCAGGCAGGCGGAAAAAGTCGCCTCAAACGCGAAGAAACGGGCAGAAAAAAATGGGGAAGGGGTGGGGAGCCGCTGCTGCCGCTGCTCCTGGTGTTGCTGCCTAGGAGGAGGTCACAAGACAGGCAAGGGAGGAGATCGTCGGTGTTGCCGGATGAAAAGCGAGGGGAAAGCGATGAGGGGAAGCAAATTAAATGACTTCGGAGACAGCTTATGCTGTTTTCACGGGTAAGGAGGCCTAGAATAAGGCTGTGGCATCGCGTCTAGTGGGTCTATGGCGAGGAGCAGCTGCTGTGACAGCAGGAGTCGCAGCCACACCGCATGCAGCCCCGCTGTTAAAAAGGCAGGCATATTTGCGAGTTTTTCATGACCAGAAACTTGAAAAAGGAGGAGAAAGCAAGCTTCATCTTTTGCCGGTGCAGGGACCGACAACTTTCACGCAAGCAAGGCAGTGCCTCCCTCTGTGTGTGTGGATATTTAGCGGCTGCTCCTGTGATTTACAGCCCTTTCTTGATTATAGAGGCTTGCCTACTGCTCTCGGCTCCGCGCAACCGCTATTGCGGCTGCTGCTGCTGCAAGTGAAGCGAAGGGGGCACACCATGCGCAGTAGGCAAGGCAGCCCGCATACGACACATGGAAGAGTCAGCGGCGTCTTCGCCAAAGCATCGGCTGGAGCCTGAATCCCCGTGGTGTAGTGGCATCAGCAGCAAGAGCCTTGCGTGGCGACAGCAGGCGAGAACTAAGGTGCTGGAGGATCTAACGCGAAAAGGCTTCCTCATGAAGGAGGGTGCCTCCTTTGGAGCAGACTTTCTAGGATACGCAGCCGATCCACGAGACGCTCATGCGTCGTTTCTAGTGTTTGTGCATCCCATGCGCAGCAGGAGCAAGGGGGTCAGCTGCTCTGAATGCAGCTTATGCAGCAGCAACAAAAGACGCCGGCTCTCGCCGCCTTGCAATTCCCCCCTTGGGTGCCATGACGTAGAGCCAGACAAAAACAGCGATGTAAAGACTATCTCATGTAGCCTATGTAGCAGCACCAATGTGGGACCTTCCTTTTCCCTGATATCTATGCAGCGTATCGCCAACAGCACCAAGAAGGCGGCCATCGTGGCTCTGGTCACGTGCTCCACGAACCCTCCGGTGTACATACAACTCGATCGAGTCAAAGCTTCTCCGATGTATTCATCATGATCTTTTGTCGCGGTTCGTGAATTCCGAGTAACTACTAGAGAAATGACGCATTTGAAAATAGTGAATCATCCCCCACTAGGAATTAGGGTTTGGTTTTCTGGCTTACAGCACCGCAACAGCGAGTACTGCCGAGTATTCCATTAATCGAGATACGGCTGTGAAGCGACTGTCTTGATGGCTGCGTGTACCCTGATTTCTCATTTTTCCTATACAGGCACACCCGCATCCTTCTTGCTGGGTACGTCGCCGTTCTCCTCTACATAGTTTATTGCTACGGGCCCTCTGCCTTCCGTTGCGCTCCTGCCTTCTCGATTGCTACCTGGATAGGTTTTTTGCAACTCGAAAAAGAGAGAGCCACGGGCTTCCAATTGCATACGCACCCTGAGGGCCAGTCGCTCATAGGAGTATTTGCTGCGTGGCAGGGGCTGTAGGCACATATTTCCTCCTATCTCCGACTAGTAGGACCTCTAGAGAGACTATTGCCAGCCGTGGCCACTCGCAGGAACGGGCTGAGCTCCCAAAATACGGGTAAACCCTGCACACCACCTGCTCACCCCCCGTAGTCAATCAAGAGAAACGGTGGAAGACCAAAGCGCACGGAGATTTCGACTGGGGAGGACCGCGTGTCTCCTATGCCACGAAACACTGCCGAGAAAAAGGGCACTAGCCGAGTTCAACCATGCCTTATAGAGGGCGCTTTGGGAGAGTAGGCGGATGTTCAGTCCGGCGATTCTCCCTCGATTTGTTTTCCCAGCAAAAGTAAAGCAACTGAGAAATATTGTAGCTCTGAGGCGAACGAGGTTCCCTATGAACCCGTGAGCTCCGTAGGGCAGGAGCAAGACGCTTATGACGCGACTAAGGATTTCTTGCTGTCTGTACTTTAGCCTCAGCTCTCCTGTGTGTCTAGGTCTCTTTTGCAGACCACAGACAAGATTTCAGCATCGAGGCGTTGCCCTCTGGATCAGAACGAATATAGACGTCACGTCGGGGCCGTTTCTGGTGACCATGTGCCCTATGGCCTTTAATTCTATGCATTTGGGCATCTTCACGGCTACCACCTCGCACGCGCTAGATCTTCGTGGAGTCGCATACTTATTTCCTTCCCTATTCTGCCTGCAGAGACACAGAACTGCTCGTGTAGAACGTGTGGGTATGAGCGACTCTGCAGACGACTGTTTGACAGCATGTTATCCAAACACTGCCAAAGGTCTGCCACTGTGGCGTGCTTCCAGCTTTCCGTTGTTTCTGCAGAGACTTTCAGCACTTGGGTTCTCTCAAGATCCCCTCCCTTTTACTTTTTCTATTTTAGCGAATTTACATCTCAGTGACAACAGCCATTTTGTAGTCAGAGCGCCCTTTTTCCGTAATATGAACATTGATCTGATGTATTGCGCTCCTATTAGCGGCCCCCGCTGTAAAAGTGCACGCAAACAACTTTCACTCTTTGAATTGTTGTGCGAAGCCTCGTCTTTCATGCTGCATCTTTCTGCGTACATGTCCCTACAAGGAGCTCTTTGTACAGCGCACGTTTATGAACGATCCTTTGCAATGCAGCATGAAGCGTCTGCATAGAAAGGGACTTCAGTTGGACCCTAATTTGAGCGCGGGAACCGCGCGGGGTTATCCATCGGAGCCTTGATCTCGTGATATTGTGCAACGCCCCACAGCAGTACAGAAGCAGTGCGAGTAAAAGGGAGCTGAGGGGAACGAGCATATCAAGAGGCTGCTTTGAACCAAAATGCGTGTGGATTATACACGCCAAGTATACTTCAGCGATTCAAGCTACCTTCTATTCCTGAGGTTGCTGGGTTTGGCTGCTGTGCGCAAACGGGGCCCTCAAGGCAGCTTTAAAGCTGCCCCTAAACCGCTTTCACACGTTTGATCTCACGAAAAAGCTCAACGAAACGTTTGGTCCATAAGACTCAATTCCAAGGAACTCTCAGGAGCAAGCAGGAAGAGCAAACATATTAAATTTCAGCCCTAATTTGACTAGGATTATTCAAGCTCGCTCGCCATGACTAAATGCAAAGTGTAGAGCTCTTGCCTAGGTACGGGGCAAGGATAATTCCTCGTTCAGTTTGAGCGTACCGCAACGTCGCTGCGATTACACAAAAAGCTGTTGGGGCCTTTATAGTGGTAGCGAAGAGCCTGGAAGCTCTACAGGCGCGGCAAGACTTCGGTTAGACCCTATAACGTCCAGTGGTTGCAATCTGATGGCTGGATACAGTGAGGTAAGCCACATTTGCCACGACCATGATGGATGAGTGTGTGCCTTTGCTTAAGCGGTGAGTAGTGAGTTGCCGCACCAGTAAGGCTTGAAGCCGGGGCGCTTACAGTTCCCACAAGCGTGTCCAAGAGCGAGTACCATCGCTTGTTTGTGAGGTCCTTATGGAGTCAACTGTTGACGTTTTTAACGCTTCTGCCAGCCATATGTATTTAGTATCACGATTAATGTATGGGCACCGGCTTTTAAGCAGTGGGGTGCTCGATTTGGCGGGAAGTCACTTCACGCATAAAGGTGGTAGATGCTAGCAATGAAGCGCTAAGAAGTAAAACACTTGACGGAGAAGTTTGCCTTTCGTATACTTTATTTAATTGCATCGTACTGTTCGCATGAACAATGAGAAGCACTTTTGTGTGCCTGTGTGGTAGATGCTTTATGCAGCTAGTTGTGAATGTCTTATGTGCCTAGACAGCACAGCAGTGTGCATCCTATTGGTCTCTTTTTGTTCGTGTCAGGACCTGAGGAGCTTGGGCAGGAAAGAGCGAGAGCTATTTTGTAAACACTCAGTCTCTATTAGCTAAGGCTAAGTAATGTTTTCTCCTGCGGAGGCATCAGCTTACGCGGAACGTTTAAGAAAACAAGGTAACTGCGCAACGGAGATGCCAAGATGCAATGAGCACGCAGCAGGGACAAACGTTTGTGCCAGGGGCTGCCACATCCTGGTTGTAGCGATCCATCTTTGGCCTACGTATCAGGGTGTTCCGATGTAGGGCTATACGGGCGGCTATCGTGCGCCTTGCTGCATACTCTCAGCCCTTCGAGCGTTCGCAATCAGTTGCACACAACAAATTGGTTCACAGACACCAAAGTTCACCTGTATAATTTTGAGCAGTACCATTATGCAAAGAATTGCACAAAACAGCAGCCACCACCGAAGGGTCGATCCTTGAGTTTCCCTTAAAAAGCCACTCGATATATCGGAGAGTGTTAGAGTGAATCGTTTGTGTAGCTACACTCGTGGGACTGTCGGCGGGCAAGATTTTCTCAGCGTCTTCGAGATTTGGTGACAAGCGCGTTGCCAACACAACAGAAAGGGCCACTGGTGGAGCGCGCAAATGGGACTATCTGCATTCATACCTAACATCCCGCTGAATGTTATGCTGGCACTCTACTTGTCTCCAAGGCTACACACGACAACACCAACTGTGGGGACGCCCGGTACCGTGGCCGCAGTGGCCGACTGCCATACTTCCACCTCTGTATGATGCGTCTCAGCGCTTCTGAGGCTGCAGAGATTTGTTATTTCTTGCAGAGGTACCTTGCCTAGCAGCTCTGCGCAAGTGTATACAACTTCGCTTGTTTCAACTTTTTAAACGCCCTATCCGTGTTTTGGTACAGAGTGGCAACTCATGTGGTCAACTCTAACCTACGATGAACAAATTCTTGCTAGACTTTATTTTCGAGAGAAATACTAGGAAAAGGTCATACATATATATATAGCTCCATCTGCTCTTGCAAGCGCTGCTTCCGAGAAGTATTCATATACAAATAGAAGCGTTTTGAAGCTGGAAATTCGCAGGCCCCATGAATGCTAGATGCAACTTGTAGTGGCTTAATGCGTGCTCTTTCTGATTAGGTCGTGTGTGGGAGAGCAGCCATGTCCAAGACTTCCAAGGGCTTTGGGTAGGGTCGTTTGAATCCACGATTTGCATGCATTTGTGGTCGATCGGCGTGCCGCGTTGCAATCTGCTCCGCTTTCCATTTTTCGAAAGGAAATAACGAATATATTATTTCAGAGCCTTTGCAGTATCCCGCTCCACGAGAGCAGGGGCAACGCCACGATGAGTACGGGGGCCCCCCAAAACAGGTGAGCAACAAGAAGGGCCCTTAAGGGTCACGTCTGCCATGTCTGTGCCTTCCTGTTGAAATAACAGGGTGCTAAACCCAAGCACTGACCGTTAAGCACGTCGTATGCGTTGGCTCTGGAGGAGCTTTTGATTAATATCTTGTTTGTACTGCCAGGCTTCATGAAACCTCAAACACTCTGTTGCTGCGGAGAAGCTATCTGCGCTTCAGGCGCTTCCAGTACACTTAAAGTAACATAAAGGAGCTGCATGGGCACGGGAATTTATTCGATGTCCTGTACTCAGTCTGCTAACGCTCTTGGAGCTGAATCAGTGCGAGTGCCGAAACGAGGCGACACCCAACGCCCTCCTCTCTCTGCTAAAAAGCCAAAAGAGCGACTCCGAGTCTCCAGACACCCCGCTTGAATCGGGAAATGAGGATCCTCAGCTCTTGATATCCGTCAGGCGACCCCCCGCACTGCCCCATGAACTAGGGTCGGGGGGTGAGATCGGCTAGGCGATGGAGAGCGTCGAATTCGTTTGTGCCTCTTGCGTCTCCTCCATTGGTGTACGTGTGCAAAGGCTCTATTATCTGCGACTGCAAACTCAGGATTTGCGTTGTGCAGTGAAGTGTTTGTGATTCTTGTGCAGTTGGGCTTCTCAGTGCCGGTCCGTCTTACGGGTTTGCGATTAAGGGCCCCCATAGGCGCTGCGAAAGCGGGGGAAGCCCCTCGAAGATTGCGTATATTCTTTAATGATCCCACGAAGTCTTTCGCTGATGCAGGTAAACAGCACGGCAGTAGTGTGTAGACTCGTACTGGAGCTCTGGACGCGTGGTAGAGGCCATGACCCCTTCAGCTTGAAGTTTGCATACTTCAGACCACGTCATGTTTTGCTGTGGTAGAGTGCCTTTGCGTATGTGTATTATGTATATGTATCTATGTATGTAAATATAACTGTATGTATGTGTGTGTGTATGCATGCGTGCGGATGTGTGTATGTGTGTGCGTTGTAGAGACGGATCCGGCAACCGACGAATTTGTAAGTCTGGTTGCCAAATCAGATGGTTTCTGAAGCATCTTAAAATGATTATTCGAATTATCTAGATGCTAGATCGTATTTTGTTTTGCGACTTAGGATGTGCCTGAAGGCGAGAGCTTTGAGGCAGGCATCAACTTTCCCCTAAAATCTGTGCGCTACAAATGCGTAGCTTCTCTCCAGGTCTTTGTTGGTGAGTCTTCATGCTTATGTGTGTATTTGCACGCCGTATCCTCCACCTGTGCCTGTTCTCTTCTCATAAGGGGCTGGCTTGTGACCCCGCCTTTGCTGTACATACAGTTGGCGTGTTCGGTCTTTGGATGCTCCATATGCTGACTCTTGACCGCGCAAACTTACTTGAGCCATTTGACTTGGTCTTCAAAATAGTAGCGATTAAAGGCATGTTTTAGAAGTGAATATGCTAGCTTCCCTCCAAGAAGTTGTACCATTCAGCTATTCATGGTGAAACGACCCGATGCACCCTCAAGGCCCCTGCTGCGTTGTATTGCATTCAGCTGATAACGGAGGCGCCCCCGTCACCAAAATATCCGAGTTGGACGTCTTTGGCACGCCAGTCGACAATCTGCAAGTGCGTTCAACCGATCGGTTGTTTGGGATTGTGGAGATATGGTGTCGAGGTTTTCCCCACAGGAAGTGGCATTTAAGCGTTGAGCCTAAGACTTGGGAATAATATGTTTACAGGTTTGCATTTGGAATGCATGCAGATGAAGGACTGGAAGCCAGTGAATTCGGAGGACGCAATTGCCCAGAACGGCATCTGAAATACACCTGCTACCCTCCTCACCAATATCCGTATCTTTTCCTTAGGGCTGCACTCTTTGCCCTGTGTCTGTCTCTCTTCTACGGAGCTTTTAGCTCCCTCTGAGAGCCTGATGTCTCGGGAGGCCTTCACTCGTGAAACCGTGCCTCCAGCTTCGCGTTGGATACTGAACGTAGCGTGTGTCTCAATGGCCTTTCTGGGGAAGCCTAGGCTTGTTTCACCCTGGCACTGCACGTTTATGCGCACATCCTGCCGGATCTCGGTTGGCGTGTAAAAGCAGGCTTGCACACTTACACCCATCTAGCAAAGTGCCGGGGGACGAACCCAATGTGGCGGGGCCTTTGCGATAACTTGAGACTTCGAAGTGTGTTGGCTTTCACATCTTACACACAAGCCCCCCTTAGTTCCCCGCTATGGCAGTTTGGCTTTGCTCTTGAGCCTTTTTCCTCCAGCCAGCTAAGGCTAACTGCATGAGCCTGGTCGCTCCTGGTACTTCTACAGCTGGTAATGGCGTCTTTTTCGCTCGGGGGGTGGCTCTCGCACCAACTAGAAGACTGTCACAGGCGCCACCTCGACTTACATAAGGATGCCCTTTTCTAGCAATTTGGCTCGACGAGACACTTTGAAAAGTCGCGTCCTTGGTAGCCTCCTCGACTCACCAAAACCACTTGAGCTATCTCGCTAAGAGGGCTCAGAAACGAATCCCTAAGGGTCCACAATTGTCGACGCAGCTACGCTCGTAGGCATCTCGCGGGTGGAGGCAGTGCAGTAGGCCTCCACTCGCAAGCCTATTCCGCGGAAATGTCTTCGCCCGCAAGCTGTGTGCTTGCTCCCCTCTACAATACTCGCTGCACTTTAAGAAACATGTCTGGGTGTGGGGTACAAACGGGGCTTTCCCCACGCGTTCGTGTACCACCGGATTTCCAGCCATGGCATATAACCTCGATTCCCGAGTGTATGTACTTAAAGGCGCAGGCTCTAATGACGGATATGTTTGGCTACTTGGTCTCTGTTTGACACAGAGAAAGGACGGGAGGAACCCCAGTGGTCAAAGGGAGCTTCTTGGCCACAGCGACACACATCCTACATCATTAATGGGTGCTGAGACTCCCGGTGCACACTGCCCATTCCACGAGCTGCTGTAATTGGTGTTGTCAGTGCCGCTTCTTATAAAGTTCCTGGGTGCTTTTCTTTCCCTTATTTACGCCGAATTATTAGCCTTTGCACTTTGCAGCGAAGACGGTTTTGATCAGTGCAACTGTTATACCCATGAGGTTATCTTTTTGAAGCTCAGCCGAAGTTTGTTGCCTTCCAGCATGCCATGGTGCCTCAAGGTAAAAGATGCTCATGCTTGCGTTTCGGCTCCATGTGCACACACACACATGTGCACACACACACCCGCGCAGAGCAGTACAGCAAGTATACAGGGGCACCCAGTTGCTACACCTATTTTTGGCAAAAAGAGAGCTTCAAATGAAATAAACGAATTGATAACTCCGCTCTGCTCGAGGCAGTGCCATGGGCAATTCAAAGAACCTGGAAGGGGCCCTCTCTCACCTTTACCTGGGGGCCCCCCCAAAGGGGAGAGAGGGCCCCCAGTAGAGGCGCGCGGCTGCTCTTTGCGGGCGTGTTCCCTCAAGAAGGAAATATGTGTCACTCTATATATTCTTATAGCTGCACTGGTAGGGGAGGAAGCTAGCAGACATACGCTTTGCTGGATCGAGGAGCTGCAGCAACTCCTAAAGGTTCCCCAGTAGGGGAAGAGGAAAGAGAGAAACCCCAGGTTCCAGACCCCACTAAAGCGGTCCACTGGAGATTTGATATCCCGGTGTGACAATATGCAGTGCTTTGTACTACGCTGGGGGGCCTCTCTTCTGGTGCGGCTGCTGCTGTTGCTGCAGTGTCTCGAGTGTATCTCCATACAAACAGGCGGAGATTTCCGCCGAAGCGCCTCTTCGGGCAGCCCCTTTGCCAGTCTTGGCTTGTGGCCTTCCGCCTTGCCTGAGCCTCGTCAAAGGGCGTTTCGCCTCTGCTGCACTGTGCAAATTCCCAGGGGGGTTGAGGCTAAGCGCGCGCATGCGGCAGCAGCAGACAGCTGCAACACCAACAGGCTCTCAGAAGCATCGCGGGTAGCAGCAGCCACAGCTGAAGCAGCTTCAGCAAGAGCAGCACAAGGGCCTGCCTCCGTTCCAACGTTGCATGCCGCTAAACGCCTCGCGTTTGCCAGCGCTGAGAGGCAGCCGCGACAGCCTTGGAACCACAAACAACGGCCAGCATCTGAAAGGCGATCACTTCGCGGCTTCCTGTGGCATCTACTACGGCGTATAAGACGCCTTCGCAGCTTGCCGAAGAAAGAGTGAGCGAGCGCTAAAGCTTACGCAGTCCTCCTGTTGAATATCCCAGGCTTTAGCTCCAGGCCGAGGCAAGGTGCACGCCAGTCGTGCTGTTTCTTTGTGTTTTTCCAGATTGTCGTTGGAATGGCACTTGCTAGGCATTCCCGTCTTTGCAGTGGTTGACTCCACCGGAAGCCCGTTTGTCTTTTCCGAAGAACGCGCACCTCGCAGCAGGAGCAGAAGGACTTACTGGGATCGCTTGAGAGGAAGAGGCCCCCCCCTGAAGAGTGACCCCCCACGGCTCGTGCAGAAGGGCCTCCTCTTTTTTGATGCAAATGAGGCTTTTGCATACCTCCACCAGCTCCTAAAGACCTCCCGTAAGTCCCTTATGGGGACCGTTGCGGCTGTGTTTTCGTTACTAGGCCTCTACTGCTTGCCTTGATGTTGCTGTCTCCCGCTGGCAGGGGGTCTGGTGGTCATGCTGCAACGGCTTCTAGGGCGTGCAACTTGCGACTCGTGCATATTCTGCTAGCGCTTTGCTGTGTGCGTTAGTCACTAAGCTTGTACTGCCTGAACTGGGATCGCTGCTTCCCGCCGGAAGGGGGCCCCTGGAGGCCGTACTGCGACTGCTTCTGAAAAACGGCAGAGCGCTGCGGCTCGTGCATATATATATATATATACATGTATATTCTGCTAGTGTTGATTGCATATTGTCGCGTGGCAGGATGCAGCGGCGTTTCCCGCTTCTCCCCTGGCTAACGCTGATGCGGCTCGTCTTGGTGTTGCGCCGGTGACGCAGCCCACGTGGACGCACGCGTCGCTGTGCTCTCTCTCTCCCGTGTTTTTCCTGAATTTCGCCGACAGTCGCGCCTCCTTCTGAGGCTTCCGCCCGACGATGCCTCCCACAAGGCCCCCATTTTGGAGCAGCGCCAAGATCACGAGGCCCTTTCCCCCCTCTTTCAGTGGCTTTTTGTGCCCTCTAGACGCGCTGTAAGGCTACAAGTATTCTGAACGCACACAGGTCCAGGCTGTGGACGCCAGCCCATTGTTTCTGCAGCTGTAGCTAATTGAGCGCAACATGGCGCTAGTTGCACTACTGCCGGGTTGCTGATTGTCTCCATTTGGCTGCTAAGTTGGTGCATGCTGGTACCCCTGCGCGGAACGTGCTGCGCGTTGCATGCAATCTCTTGATTCCTGTGTACAGACTGTCCACGCTAGGCAGATACGGCGCGCTCTCGGGGTCCCCCTCTTTTACAGGCGTGAACTCCGCATTCTGCGGGGAGGGAAGTCAATTCTTCCGCTTTTCTTCGACCTCGAAGACCTGCAGAGGACTTGGAAAGCAGCATGCGCTGGGAACGGGGGTGCCAGCAGTTGCTCGAGCAGTAACGAAGGCGATGACAAGGCGGGCGTGGAGATTGTGGATTTCTTGGACTTGCTCCTGAGAGCGGCTCTAGAGCCGCAGGTATCGTGTACATAAATATATATACATATATATTTATTTATTTATTTATTTTCCCTGTTGGGCCTGCTGTAGTCATGAGTTCTTCAGGTGATGCAGCTCCTGCAGGGGGAGGTGCGCTGCTCTAAAGCCCCATTATGAGTCTGCTGCCTGCGCTCAGGGAGACTTGTCGAACGGCGCTGTGACACCTGGGCAGCAGCACCAGCAGGGGAAGCAGCCTCAGCAGCCACACCTCCTGGGGAAGCTGCTAGAGGAGGGTCTGTGGGGGCTTGTTCCGAGCACTGTGGCGCTGGAGCAGGTAGAGGCCCTAAAGAAGGGTGGCACACGGCCCGCAGTCCTCCACACGTCTCCAGACGACTAATTACGCAGTCACAGCAGCAGAGAAGAAACACACCAGCAGCAGAACTGGGGGAAATCGACAAGGAACTGCGGGAGCGCGGACAACAAGAATAACAGCGGCAGATGTCGTGGCTACGGAAAATATCCCCAGCCGAAGAAGTTGCAGACATAGCGTGCTGCCGCTCTCTCTGCTGCAGAGTCGTCATTCATTGATTGCACTCAGGAGGGCGTTGCCGTGTGATGATCCCTGGAAGATCGGGGGTCGACCCAACAACCCCCGTAACCAGACTGCACAGAACGAGGAAACATCCGTTCGTGCTTCACTGTACCTACATTTGAAGTAAAAGAGCTCATGCTTCCTTGTAACCCATGAGCGGGCAGTGCCGTCTGCCAGCAGCTGCTGCTGGTGCTGCTGCCGGCGGCCTGCGTACTCAAGCGCCCCGAAATGAGGCGCATTTGTTGCTTTCTTAACCGACAATCATTCTATATTTCCCCATGTGGACTCTTCTCACATGTATCATACCCTGGCGCGCTGCAGTAGGGGGGCGAAGTCTTTGCGGGCATTGGGACTTGAAAATTCCAGGCGCTCTGCTGTATCGGCAGCTTCTTCTTTTTTCATCTTCTTCTTTTTTTCATCTTCTTCTCCCTGCAACTTCTTCCTCATGACGGTAGAATATCTTTTGTGTACGCACGCAGTCTAGCAAGCATAGAGAGCGCTGCAGAGCTCCACCTTTACAGAACCTCCTGAACAATCAGCCGCTGTATACGGTGGGCAGCAGCCCGACAACCTGCCCAACCCCATGCCCCGTTATGACTTCGCTGGAGGCCATAATTGCACAGAACTTTCCAGATGACGGCACAGATCCCCCAAGTGCCGCTTTAGGGGCCCTCACGCCGTCCGAAGCGGAGGTTCCTGAGAGGGGGGTGACGCCGCAGGGCGTTCTGGGGGCCTCCACAGTCGTCAAAGAGGTTGCGTTTGTGAAGTTTCCCGTCCCCAAGAGCAAGAAACCGTCTCATGCTGACGCTCAGAAGGAGACTGCGGCGGCAGCAGAGGTCTCAGGGACGGCGGGAGAGCGTGGAGCGGCAGTATCAGGACTAGACGGCGTGCCAGTGGTGAAGTATGGCAGTCTATTTGAATTCTCAGACACCGCTGAAGACGACTGGGTGGCCGTTCGAAACCTCCCGAGGCTTGCTGTCAAGAAGGAGGGGGGCGCACAGGGGGCGCCCTCGAGCGCAGAACACAGAGGAGACTCACGTAGCAGGAGACTGGCCTTGCTGCAGTCTCTTCCCAAACCTCAGGGCGTTCCCCCAACGGGCTGCCTGGGCAGTGTGGGCTTTTCCTCGGGGCTCAGCTTGAGTGTACGTACACCAGGAGACGACACAGCAGCAGCGCCGGCGTCAGGGAATGCTGCGATACAGATGGTGCCTCGTGCGCTGCAGCAGAAACAGAAACGTGGAAGGAAGCAAGAGGATGACGGCGCTGCCGTTTCTGCTCCCAACGATGGTCTCACATCTGCCTCATCTGAGGACCTCAAGAAGGAGGCGGGGGCCACTTCTGCAGAGGCGGCGGCAACAGCTCCGGCGGAAGAACCGTTTCTGACTTCAATGTTTACCCTGTACGAATCAGATGGGGAGGAAGAAGCTGGAGCAGAACCATCCAGCTGTAGGGAGGTGAAAGACGCCTCCAAAGTGAAGGATCAGGAGGCAGTTGCATCTGCTTGGCCCGTCACACCCGCAGCTCAGGCAGCACATGTACCACCCCCCCCAGCAGCAGAGCCAAGTGCAAATTGGGTGTCTCGCGGGGAGGAGGAGACGCTGCAAGAGTTGGGGATCGATAAGACCTTGCTGCAGGCCTCAGGGATATCTTCAGCCGAGGTAGGGTGGCATGCAGGGCACTGGGTGGGAGAGCAAGAGTTGGTAAAGGCCTTATGGCTCAGAGTTAGCGAAAATGAAGTGCACGGCAGTGGAGAAGAGTATCTCGAGTAAGGAAGAGTGTTTTCCGCCCCTCCGGTGAACTGCTAAAAGGGGCAGTCATAATAAGGGTGGTGGCTCTAAGTTCAATTTCTGTCCGCAGCTTCGTGACTTGCGTCGAATGGGCACGACAACAGTTTCGGGCGATTCTCTTAAAAATCCAGACTGGTGAGTCTTTGTATTTCTCGAAGCCCAGCCACAACTCTTTGACTCTAGTCCTTGGCTGAAACTATGGCTTTTAACTGGGGACCACTAGCTTGATACTGGCAGGCGGAACTCATGCACTGCACCCCCATCGTAGACGCTTCCTGCAAATGTGATTCAATCGAGATCTCGCTATGCTTGGAGATCAGCTGAAAAAATCTGGCCACCAAGCAGTCACATTTTGCAACAGTGTGCGTGGCTGATGGGGGGCGGTGTACAGGTATGCAGCGTCAACGTCAGGGCCTCTGGCTAAGAAGGCGAAACTGCGGCTCGCCACAAAGGTGTGGAGCGCTAAAGATGGCACTGTCACAGAGACGCTTGAACCCAAATTCATGCAGAAGAGAAAGCACCAGGTGAGGATCTTGTCGCTAAGCTGCTCATGAATGAGGGGTCGGGTGTAGCAAGCAGGGTTCGATGTATAGTTTCTGGATATTAGGGACTACAGGAACCTAGAAAGCGATGGAAGGGCTCCTAGAGTGACTAACTATGCAGATGATGCATGGGGTAGATGAGAGTTGATAGCTTCTAGGCTGCTTTGCATGCCCCCTTCCCGTGTCGGCGGCAAACTCTTCCGCTCATCCTTCGTCTACAAGCGTGCTGCCTAGTTCTCGTGGCATTAGATTGCGAGCCAGGGCGTCTGCAGTAGAGTGTTTGCTCCCATTTTTCGTGATTTGCGCAGATCAACTGGTTGGCTGCGGAAGCGCACGAGAAGGAATTGGAAATGCTAGAGTTGACGGCGAGGACGCGGCAGTCCAAATATCAAACTGCCATGAAATATGGGTGGTGAAATTGCGAGAAGTGCGCGCACACCTGGGGTTGGGACATGCACTTTTCCGGACATCGGTTTGGGAGGTGTACGTACACTTGGCGGTGTACAGTGTGCTTCGCGTGTGGAAATCGTTCCTTTGATGCACAAATGCCTGTTACCGAGGTTACGGGGGCTAGGGTGCCTATACATGTAGGAACAGCTGTCTATGGGCTACAGGCAGCACTCGCGGGGGAGTCAGGGTGTGATTCTCCCGATGGGGGCTTCGAAAGTGTTTCCACACCAGATACACCTCCTTTTCTCCGCCAATTTGTACATCGCCCTTTCCGACTACACCGCAGTAGCTTGCTTGATTTTTAGCTTTCTGTTTGTGTTATCCTAGTAGAGCCCCGCGAGCAATTTGTAACCGCTACATCTACCACGTACCGCATAATTCTGCTGCTTCGCAAAAAGACTGTTTTCGCCATCTGGAATACACGTAAATCCCAGCGCCGCTGAGGCGTGTATGTATGTTATTATATTTCACTCTTTTCAGCGTATTTCCACCTGTATTTCAACGTCTAGATGCCGTCGCATGCACTCAAAAAAAACCGCCTTCGAAGGGACAAGCAGGAAACACTACCCTGATGCGGATCTGCTGCGTGCGCTCTGGCCAGGGTGTCACCCAATCTCATGAAGGGTATACGCCCCTGACAGGTTGTTGTCGGCACTGCTTCCTCCCCACTTGGAACCCATGGGCTTAGAAAGTTTCCTGGCCCCTGTGTTCAGGGCATTCATCGAGGAATGTAAGCAACGAGCCGTGGAGAGGCTGCACATGCAGCTGCTCTGGTGCGATTCTGTCGCCTTGTCCAAAATATGCGCCGCCAGGGTTGCTCGTCTCCCTGGTTCTTCAATGTGATAGTCAAGTCCTGTTTGATAATAGCACAAGTCCGATGGGGTGTGGTGGACCTTGTTGACTGCTGGTTTTCTAAGATGAGCTTGCGTTTTGAGTGCTGCCGCTCTTGGCGTACAGCCCCAGAACCTTCATGCACGTAATGAATCTGTCTCTTCCATCAGGACCCCCTTGCTCCAGCAAAAACAGCCGGTTCAGGTGGGAACCCCCGCTGTCCACATACTCCAGCATCACCAAACTGTCCGTCACTGAGCTCTCTAAAGACTGCAAGCCAGGCTCCTTAGCCAGACTAGCCGTTGCCTTGTTCTCAAGCAGTGCACTGTGACTGTAAACCTCGTGCAGCTGCAGAACAGCGCACATACAGAGTAGACGAACATGAACCTTCGGCGATCGAAAGCATGCTGAGCCGTGGAGTGCCGCCGAAACCACACACGCCACGTAACTGAATAGGGTGTAGTGCACGGACAAAAACACTAAGCTACACAACTACTCTACAAAGCCTTGTGACTACCCCGATCTCGCAGGTCAAACCCTGAGCTCCCGCATCCAGCCTTCAGATCCTTTACCGTATCCCATATAACCCCTAATCACGACCTGTACCCTAACCCCAACTGACTGCTTTGAGGGGGAAGGAGTGTTGGACACTTTCTGAGAAGACAAGTCTAAAGTTGGTTAGCGTCTTATCGAGGAAGTAGCGCCCTGGAATTTGGCGTTGAGTGGTCAAATCAAGAAAACTGCATGCAGCACCACCGACTGCGGCCTTCGCGAAAGACTTCACCTGAAACCAACAGGGGCAGGCACAAATGCACATATCTACAGAGTTATTATTTTTGACACTGCAGGCAGTCTGGAGCAAAGATGACCAGAATACGGGAAGAAAGATCCAAAAACATGAGAAACGGGCAAGCACGACCAAGATAATCTCAAGAAGCAGGGCACACATAGCGGCAGGTAGAGACAGAACGTGGGTGGCGAGCTAGAGGCACAGATACCACGCGATGCGAGAGCAGAGGTGAAAGCAATTAAAACTTAGCACGTCTCCTTCCATTCTATTAGTCGAAGGGGCAGAAGTCATCAGCACCGGAAGCATCCAGACACCGTGCAGCATCAGGAGCAGCAAACTGAAATCCCTAGCGCCTGTGACCAAGCACAGTGGCAAGCGCGGTGGAACTGATACGCACGAGTGCTTGAAGTCTCTCTTTTTCCTTTTGCTTTTGTTCCGCCGTCATGGGCATGTCTTCACTCCCTTCATGGACCTCGTCATCGCAGGGCTGTGCATACACCACATAAATCTAAACCCGTAGCTTTGAAACCTAAAGAAGGCTCAACAGCGCACACCGTGGCATTGCCCACGCAGTCCAATGGCCTACTCCACCTTCTCGATTAGCTGCCAGGGATGCAGCAGAAGAGAGGAGAAAAGACAGGGAAAGGCAGGAAAAGCGAGGCTGGCAGATATAGGCGCAACCACCAAGTGGGACCAGACGAAGGGGAAAGAATGAGAATATAAACTAACGGAAGCAAACGCCAGACAGCGGGAGACTCAAGATCTGAAAAGAGAGAGAGAGAGAGACGGGGGTGCCCCACCTGGAGTTGTGTCTGTATTTCCTCCTCCGCGGTAGGGTCGCAGTTGCAGCAGGAGAAGAGCGCCATTCTTCCTCCGCTTTCTTACTGCTGAACAAGAAAATCAACTGCAGCTGTTTCTCTCCCTGCTAGAGGGAGGTGTAAGCAGCCCCTTGGCATTTAGAAGCCACTGCGGCCTCGGTAAGTTACTCTAGAAGCCTAAGAGAGAGATCTCCGACCTTCGCAGATGCCCTTGTGTACCTACGGACGACGACGTAGCAGCCTGCACCCTACCTCCCCACTAGCCCCCTTAGGAAGTTGCCGCAAGGGCAGCGGGAGCAGACCCGTCAAAATGATAACTTATTTGTGCAGAAGAAACACAGAACAAAGGTGGCACGAACGCGGAAGGTGGCTGGTGCTGCTAAAAAAAGAGCAAGCTCTCAACAAGGTGGCGGAAGAATTCAGCACGCACAGGTTCTGCAAAACTAATGGTCTTGTGCCCAGAATTTGCGACCGATGACGGCATAACCGTTTTGGGGCTGCCTGCGTCTGTGGTCTTCCCCAGAAAAAGGGGAAAAGAGGTGTTTCTGAGTGGGCGAAAGGGTGACGGTTGGACTATTTGCTTGATCATAAAAGCTATCAAAGCATGAAAGAAACAAGTACCAAGGAAACTCTGGTATTTACGGGCAGTCAAAGCAGCTGCTGCTACTGTTGCTAGGCTACTGCTACTGCTGCTGAATGTCACGGCCGCACTGTCCCACAGGCATTCATCTTCTTGATCCTTTTGCCCCCAATGATGAAACTCCTGTGGATGATATAACAGCCTTTCCTTGCGCTGTTACTTTCGGCAGTACGGCCGGTGCAGACTACTGATGGCTGTTTTGTGTTTCACTGTCCTCTCGTGTCCCTTCCTTCTGTGGTTGCCTCTCCCCAGCACTGGATAAGCAACAAATTGGCTGAAGTAATAAGGACATAATGCGGGAAAATAGCAACAATATAGCACTACTAGAAGTAGCTGCAAGCATTGTCTCTCGCGGGTCAAGCTAGAAGCTGGACAGCGTGTAGCGAGCCATTGTGCAGGCGAAATGCATGTCGCGACTTTGCACTAGGCTGAAAATACTTACTTTGAGTTAATAAAAGGCTGGATTAGTGCTGTGGCTGCTCTCATATGTGGTAGTATGCAGAAGGATTAGCTGAATAGGGCAAAAATAGACTCGGCTGCCTTGTGCACTAAGGTGGAATATGCAATTGGGAGATGTACCGGGCCAAGCGACATTGTGGCACTTTCCACCAAACTAGTTACATTTCTACTAAAAGGATATAATGATTGCGTGACTTGGCTTTTTGAATGTGCTGCTCACTGCAGAGTAACATTAGGGCACTACAGAAAGGATCGATTGAACGCTTCGTAGAACTCTCCGCAAAGAGCAACAAAAATCTAGACTCAGTACAGACTTATTATAATGCTATTAAACGCTTCTCATAGAACGTCCCGCGAACCCTTGCCCGCGCTCCCCAGAGTTCCCATCATTAGCGGAAGAGGACAACTACACGAAGCGTAGCTCTATCCTTATAAAGCACTCCGAGAGTAGCAGGCTACGCTACACCAAAACATTTTCTACTAACCAGTTATACATATGATTCGAATAAGTACAGCAGTGGCCAACTGGCTTGTTCGTGTACTTCACATATTGCGGAGTACTGCTTGCTCAATTCAAGAGCACGCAATGTTGCGTGCTTGTTTGCTAGAGGATATGTACAACCCAATGTCAATGCTCGGAGTGCTTAAAGACGGCACCTATTCACACTGTAGCTGTGCTCTCCCGCTTATGTATAGAACCCTAGAGGCAGGCGAAAGTTTAGTTGAAAACCCCCCCCTAGCTTTCTATTGCGTGTGCGTTGAGTCTGATGTCAGGGGTCTCCCTACTGAAGGCGTAGAGAAAATTCCACATGTGGCGACTGCTGGGAGTACATTCAAGCCTGCTGGGCACTTCAGATGATTCCTGAGGCTCACAGTCCTGCCAAATTTTACGTATGAGGTGGAAATCACACAACTGGCATCGGTCCCCAATCTTCCGCGCTCAAGCAAAGGCTCAAGTACTCAGATAAAGTCAAACGCTAGCACCCAAATAAAGGGGCCTTTGCTGATGGAAACACTTTAATGCTAAAAGCACATAACCAATTCCATGCGAAGTCAAGTTCAAATGAATGCTCAATCATCGATGATGGTCTCCTGGTGCATTGCTACGTTCAAGCCAAGCTATGGCTTGGGGATAATAGTTCTGCCACTCTCCGCGTCAGTCTCAGTTCAAAGGTGGTACCAAGTCTCTATTGAGCAAGCAAATTTTTGGCTGTTCATCCATCTTCAGCTCTTCCCAGTGCTATGCTTAGTCCTTTTGTCAAGCCTATATATGCACATATTGCAACCTCTGAGGTAAGTTTCCCCACAATTATTTTTAGTACATAACCGTCTTGTTTGCTCCTGATGTTGAAAACAGTGCATCTGAGCTCAGATCCCTTTGAAGCTGAGAGTCCTATTTGGCGAAATGACTTCAAGTTCCTGTAGAATCTAGAAGGGCTGCTCCAACTACGAATGAAGCAAATGGGGGCGTGATCGCAGCGCTAATTAATTACAAAGGCAATGGTCACCCAGTCAAGAAACAGGGGATGTGGTGTTTCGATGGCGCATTGAACGCATTCCCCGTCTTGCTGGGGAGAATTTACACACCAGAAAACTAGACTAAAACCACCTCTTTCTCTATTGCGTAAGGTTCTCCCTGATGAGGCAAGTACTACGGATTTCCTGTGAGGATACATATATTCTTCCCAATCGCTGCATTGTGCGAAGCGTTAACTAGTTAGAGGCCCAATATTAGTGAAGGGTGTGGGATGGCCTCAGAAGGTGCTCTCTACACGCAGCGGCCGTAGCCAAATACTAGGAGCAGAAATATGTGTGCGTATTCGGTGTATATCTTCAGTCGTAAAATAACAGTCTTTTCCAAGTTAACATGTGTAGCCGCCTTTGCTAGTCTAGTTAGGCCCAGTTTAGTGCTTCAATTTCTGCTTTATAAACCCCAACATCACTCTAGAAGGATCCGGCAGTTTAGTGGCTAACACTTTTCAGCATCTAGATTTGACGGGGGTTTGCAGGCTATCAAACAACCTCAAAGATACTTGCTTTTTAGCTAGAGTTGCTACATCCACTCTCTGGGTTGCATACAGCAGTGGTGCAGGTTTGTTTACCTGTGTGTCGAAGCACTGCACAGACCATGTTTTACATTGTACTGAGCGTGAATGTAGCCTCCGGTGAGGCTTCCATGCCTATAGTTTGCACTTCATGCCTTCTTTCCTGGTCCACTGGTGCTTATGGCTCATGAGGCTCTAGTTACAGTCCCAGCGATACGCGAAAAAGACGCGGAAAATGAAACACACCATAGGCATAGCAGCCTCACCTGAGGATATATTTCCATATAGCCCAATTAGAAGTTTAGTTTGTGGAAACCACCATTGCCAAGAACTCGCTGCTCTACTTCTAGCAGCCACTTTCACTTCTGCTTATAGTCCGAGGATCCAGCCAACATTAAAGAAAATTACCTAGTTATACATTTGCCTCGCTGATTACACAATCCCGAGAAGGTAATCATTTTGGCTAAGCGGATGGCTACGTAATGTTTTAGGGCGCACCTGCAACTGCAGTGTAGACATGCCTTTCGTTATTGCTAAAAGTAGCTATGTCGACACGCAGACACACAGGCTGATATGCATACACATATACAGGGGCTGTGGCATTGTGGATATGTTTTCACGTGCATCAAGTGACAATTTGCAGGTGTTCATGCAAGTTCCACACACTCTCATGACAAAGTCTACTTTTTGTGGTCATCTTGGGGTGATACGGGATATACGCCACCAGTCATCGTTCCTAGGGAACCCCCCTTTTCAGTCAGTAGTGTCTTATTCGGACTGTGTAGTTGGCCTACCGCAGCGTCACCCTGTCCACAGCATCTTCACCTGCTTCTAGCAAGCGCCCACAGACAACCAAGTGCTCCTTATAAAGTACCGAACTCAGATTAGAAGTGCTGTCGCGAACGCTAGCCACCTGCGCCAATCCTGAGCTGAGGCCTATTCCAGGGCCAAAGGCCAATGGTAGACTAGTGCAGCAACATGAGCTACATTTTGCATCACTTCCCGGCGAAAGAAGCGTTGCAAAGCACGCAAGGGCGCATATTTAACATGTGGGAGATACGTGACAGCTCAAGGATGGTAGGCAGGCCTGCTGGGATGGCACACACAGCCCTCAATTCGTTCTTCTTGCCTACTGAAGCAACCAGAAAAGTAGGACAGCCTAAAAGCTTGAAGATTCCATGCATAATCCTTCGAATACTACTTAAGACCCTGCAGCCCTGCACTGTAGACATCAAGTCTGGCTCTAAAACTCGTTTGCGCACCCTAGTGTTTGTCAAGAGCTATTTGACAAGGCTTTTCTTCTTGTCTTTGAGTTTGAAGCACAGAGAATTTGTAATGGTGTCATCACAGGAGCTCCACACTTTCGAAGTGACCAACAGAAGTCGTCCCGTCTCAGCCTGGGAGTGGCGTTGAGGTGCAGAGTAATGCACTATCCGAAAACTAGTAGGCGAGCAGTAACGTAATTATCAGGGCTTTGGAGGCGTGGATGCGCTGCTGAGCTCCAGGGAGACACAAGTGAGGGAGGCGACACAGGCGGTGGGGGATCAGCACAGGCCACAAAACATAGGATCTACGGCTAGAAAGTGGGGTTGGAATATTACGGCTAGGCGCTAGAATTTACGCTTCGCGAGCCATGTGTTGGTCTTAAGACTAGTTTAATAAATTGAAATCGTCTTCATTGTTCGCGCACCTTGTAGAGATAGAACAACTTCTAATACAAGCTACAAAGCCGAAACTTGCCGGATAGTCCGAGTCTGCCTTCTTCGTAAGCAGGAATTACCAACTCCTAAATCCCACGCTGTAATCCGCTTCTCACACATAATGTGCTAAACCCTAATCACAAGCCTGAACGCTCTGCTCATCATGTATTTGACTGGGCCACACGTCAGGGATTTTTTGTTACCAGGACTTCTCCACTATTCTCCCTTGTGGCACCCTTGCCTCACCTGAGGGTGCTGGTGTGTGTTTAAGCAGCAGCTATTGCCGCCAGATCGGATATAGCCCTGAGTGTAGAGCTTCTACCGCCACTCTAATCATGTGTACGGTGCAAACGCGCCTGCTGTGCTTGTCTGTTTGAGTACTACTGCAATATTTGCAGTTCTGGCTGTTGCCCTTATGCATGCTTTCTTGAGCACCCGTGGAAGCTCTTTCTGCTACTATTTCGAGTGATACTGCTGCTAATCGCAAGCCTCTCCATGGCAGTTGTTCGTTAGAGGAGATGCAAAGGTTATTTGAGGTGTTTGACGGGACCTCTGTGTACGTCAGCATATATTACTACCCACATGCGACCCTGCTGCAACACCGATACTGCCGTGGTGTGAGACCCCGCTGTTGCTGCTGGTAGAGTCCTTCTGAAGTTACAGTAAAGTCTTTCAGGACGACAGAAGACATTATGTCAGTTGACATAGTGCTTAGTATACCATGCCTTTTGAGCTCAAGATACATACAGCACCCCCGCGCATGCGTGCAGTGTCTGAATACACTCGATCCACTTGACGGGAGGACGGGGCAACAGTAGGGGCACAGCGAGCCAATACTTTACAAGGGTACTGCAAGGGGCACTGCAGCATAGGAGAGTGCGGCAGGACACAGAAGAAAAGCACGTAAAACGAAGGCTCCGAACACAACAGACAATGTCTTGGCTGACCATTGAACGCTGTCCCCAAACAGCATGAGGCAGGTGCACAAAAGACCTTGATCCGTGAAGTCACTGCAACCACTTGATACAAGCATAGAGCATTAGGCTTCCTAGAACAGCGCACAATGCCTCCGATAGAGCACACACAAATAAAAGAGTGTGGAGTAAGCCGAGAGGCAAGTAGAGAAGTTGATGGATGGAGAAAGATTTATAGCGCTGGTCATCTTAATAGAAGTAGCGATGTCGAAAAAAGGAGAACTTTGGGGATTAAATCAAGTGAAATAATAGGAGTATGAACACGCAGAAAATTTGGGCAAAGGGGAACACATGGGGAGCTTGATTGAGATTTGCAGTCCATTCTTACTGCAGAGGACCGTGCACGGCGAGCAGTGTAGACATACCGAGACAATTTCACACTAGCAAACTACATGAGAGGAAAGACGGCAAGCACCTTATGCGCAATGGAATGCGACAGCTTCAAGTCTTCGTGGCCAATGGGAAACACGGGCGGCGACCCTCAACACAGTACGACACATACACTCCGAATGCAATGCTTAGTCTTCGCTAAGGACTCTTCCGCTTTGCTCACCTCTAAGACTGTCCACATGCACAGACGCTAGACTTCCGCCTCTCAAGCTATGACTCGGCTACATCCACCTCCAAGGAACCGAGAGCCTTTAAGAATAAGAAGTGCCCACACCCCACGCGCCAGTGTTTTGCTCTCCGCAGTGTATTCAAACTGTCCTTCATTCCCTTGCTTTTCGACAGATCTCGTCCCCCCCTGTGTACTATACTATTATCTCATATCTCGTCCATTTTACCTGCAAAGAAACAACAACTGCTTAGCTTGTATGGCTTGGGGCCGCTAGCACTATTTCAGGAACCCTGCATGATCAGTGAAGGTATTGCTCGGGTTATGGGCAGTTTCACCATCCATCTCTGGTTTTTTTATCTTCTTTACCAGTGTAAAGCCCTATATATGTATGTAGAGCATACGTACAGCTCCCATATGCTCCGCGTTGCGGGGGGCGGGGTTTAGACATGCCAGGAAATGAAGTATTTGGAGAAGCACGAATGCGTGGGGGACCACATTAAGATGCTGAACAGACTTATAACAGGCAAGACGCAAAAGCGCGTGTAGACAATTTATAAAGCCATCAAAATGCGTCAGCAGTTGCTGTGTCAGAAGCCACGGATACCAGCTATAGCTGGGAACAGGGTAGCACAGGCCGCTACCTCCCCTAGACTACACTCACAGCTGTCGAAATTACAAGTACACAGGCAGCAGTATAGAACACGGTAGTTTCGTTCTCCTGCTTGCATTCTTTCTTCACCTTTCTAGCTTGCCCTTCTGGGTCTATGCTGCCCCCTTCCGCTGCATTTTGTGCAAAGTATCTCGTGGCCCCCTGTGTCAGCTGTCTCTTTCTTTATTGCTTCGGTTTATTGACCAGGCCAGGGCAAAGCTGGCGGCACTGATCGCATGCAAGCTGATGCTGGAGAAGGCTTATTTGTTACTCGGACTAAACGCTTGCCCCAATGAAGTAGCAACAGACCCGGCGTTTCCTCAATGTAGAAAGCCTCCGCTGATTCCCCTTCCTTGAGGACGAACTCGCTTAGTCGGTGCCACCTTTCGCATAGTGCCTACTATCCTTTATCCTCTTCCGCGTGAGGCCGTTACTACTGTAATTCTGATCTCTTTCCCTACTGCTGTCACGCTTGCCCCAGCAACAGCGAGTAATTTTACTCTTTCGTGTAGTCTGGAAAATGCTTGATTTAGTGGCAGAAACGACGGTGTAAGCAGCGCGAGGCGCTTCAGTCATTTAACCTCTTGTCAGCTGCACGAGGAATTCGGTTTGCATGTACAGTGCCACTACACTAGCACGTGGAGACACTAGCTCTGATACCTTTCAGGAATTTTAGATAAATAATCATTCAAGGGCACTTGCATGAAAAGTCTTATACATGTCGATCATAGTGCTGGGCTGATTGGAGATTTTATGGATACCTCAGTGGAGAGACCTCGGGATCAATGTGGAAGAAGGATGCATGGCTTCTTCAAAGCCTCTTGGCCCTTAATTGCTCATTTGTGGAACAGTGCAGGCTAAATAGTCCTTAAGGAGCACAGTTTTTGTGCTACCTGCTTAAGATGTGGGCAAACAGACCATCTCACGAAGAAACCTACAAAGCGGCTCCTTGGCAGGTGTGCGCCAGTACAGACGAGACCTCCAAACTCAAGTTTCCCCCCCAATACCATGTACTATTGCCTTCAGCTGTCTGCAAATTGGATAAGGCACCTGTTGGGAAAACAGGATAGGGGCTGATGTTCCTGTGTCACCGGCGATTGCAAGCGCAGCCAATAGCTGAAAGAGCAACACGCTGTCCTGCTCGAGAGGCTTCCCCTCAGTATAATCAGCCTTAGCAGTCTCATTAACACTAGTAAGCCTCTGCACCTGTATTCATATGGAGAACTTGATGCGTTGACTTTCGGGCCGAACGCCAGACAGCACAGAGAATCCCAACGTAGTACACTGTAGCGCCCTCGCCTTTCTTTAATCCGCTACCAACAGGTTTGCGATCCAGTACCAAACCCTCGCGCAAGGCTACAGGTAGTTGCTCTTTGTGGGACCAACTGAAGCTTCAGTTGAGACTTAACCAATAGCCGCAGTAACGCCCCAACTGGCGATAGGGGATGAACAGACTCTCCGAATGTACAGGCTCTCTAAGAATATGAGAAGGCTGCTTCTTTTTGTGTTTGCTGCTGGCGTCGTTCCTGCTTCATCTAGCGTCGCACATCCGGTTGGTCGCTCTGCCCTGCTATTTCCTTTTCGGCGTAGGGCTACTGGTTCACGGCGATAGTGCTCATACCTCTCCGCCACTGCATGAGCAGAGTCGTCAGCAGTTTCAGCATAGCATGCATCTCAATGTACAGTGTTTCTCGCGACCTGTCTATGACTTTTGCACGCTACCAGTCCTTGCCATTCTTGCCGAACATGGTCTCTTTCAATCCATATGATTGTCCCCTCGTTTTCCGGGAGCCTGTCCGCCCTTAGATGTTTTGCCCTCCATCCGCTAAGCTCTCTGTGAGCTCTTTGCTTTCGCACTTAGTTTGGTGGTGCCCCAGATTCTCCAAAAAGTAACTCCACCTCAGTGTAGCGTACTTTATCTCGGCCAGGATCTCTGTTTCGCCCGTATTCACTTTTATTGCGAATGCACGAATGGGCGGCTTGCCCTACACAGAGTCCTTTGTCATTTCCCGTGCTGTTATGCCTTGTCTCCGCTTGCTCTGAGTCCTCTCCTTTTATCGCAACGCTGTTTATTCTGTGTATACATCCGGCCACATATACTCGTTTTCCTCTCTACACGGTCTGCATTCCAGATAGACAGTCTCGTGTTCACGAAAGTGTTGGCGTACTAATAATAAGTGCCTTTACCAGGCTCCACCTAGACACGCAGATTGCTTTCAAAGACTAGCACTAGCTGGCCTCTTGAAATATCATACCAGGAACACCAGGACAAACTCAGGACGATCACACTATATCTTCCGTTCTGCAATGCTCAGCACGGAAGGATGTGGAGAAACTGTAGCCGTGCAAGCGATTACAAGATGCCATAAAAATGTGGCTCGTGGGACGAGTTTACCCTTTTCTTTCTCTCCAAATTCCCACTTGTGCCTAGTTTAGAGAATAAGGTTCACTAGCATAAACGGACCGCCGGGGGAACACATTCGAGGAGCTGTTTTGCTCACGGGGCAGCAGATAACCGCCTGGCGCCAAAAAATGAGCAATTGAGGGATTGGTTGGCACACTTCCAGGCACGACAGAAGGTTGATTAGCCGATACAGATTCCTCAGTCCTCTTGACTCGCTGGATGTAGTCCTTTCTGCGTAAGAAACTCGTAATAAGGAGTCCGATGCCGACTGACATTGTGCTGACTGCTAAGGAGGAAAGGTTCTCTGAATCAGGAAATTTCAGGAGAAATACAAGTCCAATTAAGCTACAGAAGAACAATTCAGTGCCTCTGATGCGTGGCGTCAGGTCTACAGTTCGGCCGCTCCGGACAGCCGATCGCTTCCAGAGGCTGCTGAGAAGCTCCGCGGCGCCAGTAGCCAGAAGCAGCACTGAGCCTATCATCATCGTCCTACGCGAATTAAACAAAACTGCTTCGTTTTTGTTGAGATGATCATCTATACTATTGAATACACCGTCTATGGTGTCCGATAACCGCGCACGAAAACTGTTCGAGTCCTCAGATGTAGGAAAGAATAGAAAATTCCCCGCAAAGAACAGAACCACCAGACCACTAAAAAGAAGCCTCCTCAAGCCAAATAACCGGGGCAGAGAAGGAGACAAAGGCTGGTTCTCAGCCTCAGACTGATTGCTGACTGTTGCCCCTGTAGCAGGTGGCTCGATTACGACGGCACCACCATGTTGCCATAGTCCCTCGCGACTCCCCCGGAGAGGAACATCCCCGATCATGCCAAAATGTTTATTTTCTGGGGCTTCACTCAACAGAGGAACTCCGCTGAAAGCATACTGCTGCGTATAGGGCAGCGAGCTAGGGGACGAAAATCCTTCTTGAAAGGTCCCTAGTGTATCACCACTTTCCCAGGTGGACCTAAAGTCAGTATTGTAGGTAGCAACAGCCTGCTCCCCTAAAAGGGCAATTATTGAGCAGGCTGCTGCCGCCTTGAGCTGTGGTCTGTGCATTGATTTATTTTGTCAAAGAAGGGTGTATGGAATGGATGAAATGACGTCTCCCTGTGGGTTTATGGGTATGGCGACAAAGGCTCTTCATTAGAGGGAACAGAGGGTTCCAATTCCACCGCACAGAGCGCAGCTGGCGTATGAATCGTAGGACAATCTATGTCTCCGAAGAGGGGCTGCAGTGCATGCTGCTGTACTGCTGGCGGACCAGCGACGGGAGTAGGCTTATCCATATCTTGTTTTGTCTCGAAAAATTCCCATAGATGCTTCTATTGACATCATTGCAAAAAATTTTCTCCATAATATGTATATGATGATTATATAGAGGTGTGAAGGAATAAGAGTGATTTCTAGGCTTGGTATACCCCAGGAATACAGCTTGCCGTCCTCATGTCCATCGTTACCGGGCGGGGCAGCGATCCACTTGAGATTGCTCCCCTGGACCAATCCTCTTTTATTGCCATTGAGGTATGTATTATTGCTTTTTCGATGCTTATTTTCTCTTCTTGGAGCATCGGGGTCATCTGTGCAATATGAGCTGTACGTCTTACTCTTTTGCACAGCGCAGCTGTAGGGGACTGTGTGCGCACATACCTAAAATCCGCCTGAAATATGGATACTTGCGGCTTATTGCATCCTGCTCTGTTTCGGCAGAATAAGACGGTGTTGTTACGGAGCCCCTCTCTTTGAAAACAAAACACCGACCTTTGACTTACTGGTGCTAGAGGTCATTGACTGCCATGTAGGGGCTGTAGGCGGATGTATGCTTCTTAAATGCACTTAAAGCCGCACTCACTCAACAGGGCATGGCCCAGCCCACGACAAAAGGCACTTCACCCTATTTGCAAAGCTCTCCTAGGGCATTAGCGAGCAACCCACGATGTTCACGCTGTAGGAAGCTTAGCCACTCCTAGGGAATTTGTACTGCTTTAATTATCTCTGATTAAGAACCAATAAGGAGTTAATTAGCTAGCTTGACTGCTCACGCGCATTGTTTATTACGGATTTATACTAGATATCTGTAGTAAAATCGTAAGGTTATGTGCTTCCGTGTTAGATGCAATAGGCAATTAGCTGTGAAGGTTTGGAATAATTTGAAGTTATAGCACGGGCTCTCCATCTGTTCTTTTCCACTTATGCCTGGAACTCTGAGGTGTGGGGCTCGAGGAAGGAAGGAGCTCTCTCCAAAAATGCTCATTTTTCCATTAAGTTTGTATTGACTCTGGAGATAAATGCCCCCTACGGAGGCCATGCAACAGTGTTACAGTTGATTCCGCTGCGTGGTTCGATGCGTTTGTCCCCCCGTCAACCACAGGCGGTGGATGCAGTGGGATGTCTGGTTTCCCTACGACAGTTGCCTGACGATGATCAAGTTTCCTGGTATTTGATCCTCGGATTTTCTTTGTCAGCAGTTCTGTAGAGGAATACTCGGTAGATGGAACTAACCGGTGGTGCGGCGCACTTCAGGACAGCAGAAACCGGCCTGCAAGGCGATGTGAATGCAGTAAGCAGGTGGTCTATAAGCATGATTTGTCCGCTGTCGATATTTTCATGGATGCGTCGATCAGATAATGCCGAACAAAAAATCATGACGGCCTTAGGTAGGGGCAAGTGCGCTAAGATTTTATCGACTGTTTAGAAAGGTACCTCCCTTTGTACCCCACAGAAGAAAGGGAAAAAAATTTTCTTGCGACCTGTCTATTGGAACACCAAGCAATTCACTGGTAGCTCTATGCATGGAAAGGGGGTCATTTGAATCTCGGGATTTATACACTCAAGTTTCCATGTGGCCTCCACCTTATCGGTTTTAGCTAAGACCAGGCCAAAAGCAAGCTTTGAGAGAGCGGAGAGGCAGAAGTGAATCGATCCATTTACAAATCTCTGCAGGGAAATATTCAAATTCAGATTCTAGACAAACTTAATGAAAATTCGTTGAGTGTTCTTCGAAATGGCTCTCCCCCTTTCCGTGCCGGCGCCCCTCAGAGTCCCCCACTCTGGGGAAGAGGGATCGCTAGGGGAACGCGTAGATGCATTCTCTCAGCACGCTTAGCATTCATAGCTAGTTGCCCAGCATCTACCTCTGGCACACAACGATGCTTCTTCGTGTACGAGGCAACAGTACTCTGCAATAAATAACAGAAATGAGTAGACAAACAACGAATCGATTCTTTGCTTATTCCAAGGTAAGAAATACACCTGTAGTAGTAAGTTCTTGAATGTAGTCCAGCCTGCTGCAGTCTCGACCAACAGGTAAGGAGAACGAAGGCATGCTTCTGAATTGAGGGGGGAAGATGTAGCGGGCTAAGCTACACTTCAGCACACCCTAACAGACTAGTTAGCTTCAACTTCTTGAAGAGTTGAGTAACAATTTGTGGAAGCGTAGATCATGCCTCTTTCAGAGTACTATCAGCACGAGACAAGAAGACTTGATGTTGTATGCTCGTGCCGTACATGCATTTTGGTGTTACCAGCCGTACATAGTGTAGTTCTCTGAGGTTTCATCAACGCACACCCCAGCTGTCCCTCTTCCCTGATGCGAGAACTTTGAGGGGCACGGGTGAAGGAAGGAACTACCTTTCTTTAAGAAGCACTCAATCAGTGTCTCCCTACAGAGGCCGCAGGTAGCGTGTTCCAGAGATAATAGAGAAGCGATTACCTTGCTTACAGCTACAGTGCGTGGTAGGGGTGCTGCCCAGCTTCGTGAGGCCATTCATGTTTAGAGAGCGTAGGCTCCCGCCTAATAGTGGGCAATAGGCGGGGATCCCACACTTAATCCGAGACTTTCCTCCAAAGAGATCTCCACTTTTCTATCCCGCAACTCCATTAGCTCCGAAAAGAGAAGAGTGGGACATCCGGGGAGTGTACTGGTGCACCCTCTGAGAGCCTCCAGCATTCAAACCCCTTTACGCTTAGCACCTAGCTCACCGGCACAACAACAAAATGTTCTCACAGTGCTGAGCTAACTGTCCGGTGCAGCATATAGCACAAACCAACAGCCAAACCAATTTGACTATTCTGAGCTTGCTCTAACATTGATATGACCAGTGTAGAGGAAGAGCTAAATATAGCTAAGCCCTCTGTACATAGCCTAATATTCAAGAGCTTTCCAGGCATTGCCACTGTGAATTAACGTCATAGCCCGATCAGTCCCATCATACAAAGTCCTCCAATATGGCGAAACACCGAATCCATTCGCACTCTTGTATTTGGAAATCAGAGAAATAAGGGTTTATGGGCAAGGGAAAACAATGCAGCGCCTCGTAGATGGATCCCATGAGCAACGCGTTCCCCCTACTAGTGGTGCCTCTGTCCTGACCGCCCTTTATTGATTGATGAATGCAATGCAAAAGCAATTAGAATCATTGAAGACAGGTAACTGGTGGGGTACCACATGAGACAAAATCTTATATGGGTACGTATCCCAATGGTTGACTGGCATGCAGCTGCTTTGAGGATACTGCCGAGGGACGGGTGCGCTCCTGTCGAAACTATGCTCACTTGTCGGCTTGTCTGGTTGAGAGCTTCTACATGTGTTCTAAAAGGACAATTAGACGTGTAGTTAGTCCTAAATCAACCCTCCACCCCAGGAGGGTCGAAGCATCTTCACCTATCTTCTCTGGTACCAAGATTCCACTCCACAGCAAATGATGCGGGGCGTTCATCTCACGACGAGAGCAGTCTGCTCATTGCTTCTTTTGGGGCTTCAACTAGCGAGTGCAGGCGAAACCTTGACCTCAATGCGCTCCGTGGATGCCTCTGATGAAACTTTAGGCCCTCAAGAAGAGGAGGCGCTTTTTACCACAACGTGGCTTTATGAGGGGGTTCAAGGAAATCCACTCTTTCCGACGCATGAACTCGAATCAGGTTCATATATTACTGATCCGGATGGTAAACTCCAAAATAACGCTGGCCTGGACAAGCAAGGACAGCAGAATGCTGATCGTACTGCTGTGGTACTTGAAGCAGGCTTTCCCACTGAGCCGCAGCACGAGGCACAGCCTCAATCCCTGCCGCTTCCTCCCGTTACAGGAGTGAAAACGGCACTGTTCGGTGCTGTACTTGTAGCTATTCTTCTGGCGCAAATTTTGAGTTCTTCACGGTTCCGGGAGAAAGACTCCCCTCCACTGTCGGGAAGATTTTCAACACTTTTCCATGAATGGGGTGAATCCACTCAATACTTATTTCAATCTCTGGGCCGCACAACAAGAATAGCATTTTTTGGCTCTCTGTTCGTTTTGTTCGGTGGCTTAGTAGAAATGCGACGCAGTCACTCTGCTCGACAGGCCATCCGCAGTGGAAAACCTTTGTATTTTTTGTCCCCCCATAGTGGCATCGAACTCCTGGCTCTCAGTGTACTTGTATTCGCCATCTCACCGATATTCACCCGGTATATGTCATTAAAGACGGTAGCACTACCAGCGGCTCTTGTTGGCCTAGGTTTTCTGATGAAGAGTTACTTCAAAAGAAGGAGGTACCTGCGGCAACTGGCAAAAGCTGAAGCAGACAATGCAGCATTTAGTCCAGCTGGAGGCTTGGATGCCACCAATTCAGCTTCCAGACATAATTTACCGGACACCCGTGTACCATGATTGCAATAAGTAGGCATCCTGTGGCTGTGTCCTACAGCTACGTGCTTCTCAGCATCCCTCCAGACTAGGCCTCCAGGGGTAGCGAGCCTCTGCAAGAACAGGTTCCGCAAGTCTTCGCTTAGATTGTACAACTTTGGCCTAACGCGTGGATACTCGTGCGAGCGCTTTCGCTGCCCCATTCCTTATCGTCCATTGGGGGAAAAGTATCAAGATTGTGATTTATTGGCGTTATTCCCGTATGTGTGCTGTACATGAACCAATATGTAGAAGATCCTGTTTCCATGTGACGCACGACTTGTGTTTAGGAGCCACAACAAGCACGTAGGTTTGTGGAGGCTGCCCACAGGTTGATTCGTACAATTGTTCGACAAGTCTGTTTTTGAAGGTTTTTGAAACACCCTGCAGTAGGTGCATTTGTCTCGCGAGGCACAGCCATCTGACAGAAGAGGGCAAGTGGCAATCTGCATCTGGCCTACTAATGCAGAGGCTCAACATGCACCCCAGGAGGGAAGAGAGGCAACGGAAAGGGGGGGAGCACATGAGAAGAGAGTAATATGAATGCCTTTTCGCCGCTCTTCCTTCTCCACCCTAGGCGCACTGAACGCACATGAGGCAGGAGGGTGCGAACTACGGAAAGGCGCGGGGAAGCCGTGGCAGAGCGACGGACGTACCTGGGCAAAAGGAAAAACAGGCAGAGATGTGAGAAGTAGTGGAGGGGCAGCTAGGGGACACGCAGCACACAAGGGGGCGGGTAGAAGCGAAGGATGGGCGAAGGGATTAGACGCATTTGAACATGTGGGAAGGATACATAAGCAGATGGGGGAAGGAGCACGCAGGCAGTGCCGAAGAGGATATGCGAAAGTGGACACACGGGGTCAACGCGGCAAGAATACTTCCTCTATCACCTGCTGTTTGGAGCATGTGGATAATGTCAAATATGAATATGCAGGCACCACAGGAAAGGGGTGAAATAGACAGGGGACAGCGAAGTGCAGCTGTCTTCGTCCTGCAGGGGTCCGGGCCCTTGCTTTCAGAATGCGTGTCTGTCGCAGGAGTGTCATGGGGGTTTCTCTACATGAAATCATTAATTCTAGACGTCAATAGGCTCTAAGGAAACCTAAGAGTTTGCCAAAAGATCTTCCAAGGGCTGCCCCTGCACAACCCTTCATCCTGGCCATTCCTAGAGGACGACAACAAGTTAAGTCGACATAGAGGGTAGTAGAGCAGCCTGAGAGGCAATAGGAGAAGGCAACGTGAAGTATCTGGTAACCCTGTGAGAAGCTCCACGAGCCAAAAAATAAAGGCCTTTGAGGCTGCCGCGCCCCTCTGGCAAAGCATGCCCACAAAGACATGACAAAACGCCTCTTTTCAGGGTGACGTTTGCAGGGCAAGTACTACTGCTGCTGGCGCTGCTTCTCATGCAGCTGTCTTTGACCTTGCCGATGGTGGTGTGCAGTGCACAAAGGCCTCCTGCGACAGGAACTAAGGCTCTCAAACCCCCTCATGTGGGTCGGCCATGCGTGCTGCAAGCACTCGAAAGCCCCTTTTTCTACTGGGGCCTTGCGTATTTCAGTGTGCGTCTATGGGCTGCATGCACCCTGTGGGGACTCTGCTGCATTCGTGTTTGCCTTGGAGGGTTTTCTTGCTTTAGTCACTTCCTTTGGCACACATAGCAAGCACACCTCGATCCACGGGGTACATCGCACCCAACGAGCCACCTCGCTGAATTCACTCCCACAGCGTCTCGTGTTTTCAAGAGCCCTTCTTGAAGGGCGTCTCTAAAGCCCCAAAAGACCTCGAGTGACCTCAGCCTCAGACGCTCCCCTATCCCCTCAATCCCCTGGAATGTGCGTCCCGCCTGCTCCTCTAGTCTAAAAGTAGGAGGGTGCTTGCACGGCTAAAGGTGTGCATGCATTGCATGTGTGTTGAGTCTTGCCTCGACAATGGCATCTACAGCCTGCTGATTAACAGCCTGAGACAGGTGGTAGAGTTGGTTTCTCCATCTGCTAAGGTACAAGCGCTCTGCTTCCAGATGGGCAGTCTCCTCCTCGACAAGGTTCCGCAACACAGCGGCATCCTGCTTCGCCTGCGCCATCGCCGTCAGCGCCAAACGAGTCCGATCGTCAGACACTGCAGACGCATGCACAGCAGCCGCAGCGGGGCCCCACAACTCGAATACTATATGTGGCAGCGACACCCCCCACTAGCGGCAATAGTGGAAGGGCTGCTGCAGCCTAAGCTGCACGAGGATGCACAAGAGGACGGCCTCTCTCTAGAAAGGGCAACGCCATCCACTTAATCCCGTTCTAAAGGGCAATTTGCTCGAGTCAAAGGCTTCAAAGGCCTGCTGCTCTAAGCAACCCGCCATCGCAAGGCTACCCCGGATTTCTCACGCGTCAGCCCCTTTCTTCTAACCGCACGCCCGACTCATACAAATGCCAACTCCCACGTGAGCGGGGGAAATGAGGGGGAGGGAGGCAGGAAAGGAAGAAAGGCCTTCAAGCCCCCTAGGAGGATTGAGAAGCTCCCCCTCCCATGTTGCAGCTTACAGCCGTCTACTATACCGGGGAAGAGGAGGCCGTCACCACGGCTCGAATCGTGGGAAAACACGAAGAGGGCGTAGATGCCAGCAGCGAGGCGCTTTTTGTAAAAGGAGCAGAGAAGGAGAGCGAGGAGCCTAACGCTTCGCTCTCTGTAGCGGTTGTTAGCGAGCCCAGTCCGCTGGGAAGCCTCCCAGCGAGTCCGCGCAACTTCCTCCGCTACTTTGCAACGCCCCCAAGCAGTAGAAAAAAGCATCATGGAGAACGACAGCTGACGCATGCGCCAACGCGATACTGTGCTGTACAAAGAGAGAACAAAGAAAGAGGGGACTAACAGCGCCCATGAACTCATACCAGGCAACAAAGACGAGGGGCAAGGAAAAGGAGTGGATATGATCATCACATCATCATTCTACGGTCGAGTGACACTTAAGAAGCTACAAATTGCACAACAGCGCTCTAGATGTAAATATACATATGAATATATGTATAGATATACGTATACATACGAGGTATCATTTCACCCTGGCTATCGTTTACCCTTCAAGTTTTGCGATTCCAGTCCCGACTTTGATTGCCCTTTGGGAAGTCTCATGCAACAGTCTTTGCTGTCGCTCGATGAACTTGGTGATTGTCTGTTGGTGCTGTTGAGATTCTTCTTTCAGCTGTCTCTCGAGGGTCTGAGCACGTCCTTGAAGAGTCTCGCGCTCCTCAGCCAAATGCTCAATCGCCTCAAACGCCTGAAAGGGGGCCCCCCGAAAGAAAAAATGCATGGGCCCCCAACTGTGCTCCAAGGGCAAGCAGGGGGCGTTCTTGGCTAGCTCTGAGACAAATGAAGACAAGGCGAATGCGCAGCTGGCTGCCTCCGGGAAACGCAAGAGAGGGGGGGTGTATGTACACCCCCCAGGGTCCACGGTGTGCGTGGCGCATGCAAGGCGTAGAGAGGGCGGCTAGCAGAGGGGAAGCAGGAGGGCGTTTTTGTGGCACTTGCATGCAACGCACTGGGGTAAACGACCGCTTTGGAGGCAGGGTAGACGGAGGCCTTTTCATCAGCAGCTGCAGCTGCCAGCATCAGCTTCTTCTGGGAAACTCCTGACTGAAGTGGAGGAACGGGGGCAGTCAGTGGCAGCTCCTTCTTAGGCTCAACTGGCGATGGCGGAGTTGGAGGAGGTGGCTGCAGAGTTGGAGGAGGTGGCTGCAGAGTTGGAGGAGGTCGCTGCGGAGTTGAAGGAGGCATCTTCTCCTTAGAAACAGAGACAGTTGGGGAGGAGGAGGGAGGCTTTGGAGAGGGATAAGGGGCGGCAAGACTGGGGGGTACACTGGCAGCGGCAAGGGTTGCCTGCTGCATTTTGAGGAGATCTGCTGCTTTTTGCTGCTGATCCTCCACTGCCTGGCGTATGAAGCGCGCCGTCTCTTGTATTTCTTTCTCTTTCTGTTCCAAGAGTTTTTCGAGCGCTTGCTTCATCTCCAGTCTCTTTCTCTCGCGTTCTTCTCTCTCCTGCTTCCTCCTGCTGGCCTCCCCGTGAGCCTCTCTTTCATGGGAAGACGGCACCGCTGCCTGCTTCGCTGCGACGGCTAGAGCCTTCCCCTGCTCCTCTTTCTTCTTCCTCTCCGCTTTCTTTTTCGCCTCCTTTTGCTGCTTGGCCCTTTCCAGAGCCAAGTCCACCTCTTTCTGCGCTTTCTCCATATCGCGCATCAGGGCAGCCAAGCGTTCCTTCCTCTCCCTCTTCCTCTTCTCCTTCGCTGCAGCCCTGCTGCTTTCCTCCTCTCCCTTCGCCTTCCGCTTGCTCTTCCTACTGTCTTCCGAGCTGTCTCGGGAGGTGCTGCCTTGAGAACTCTCCAGCTCTTGCAACCGTCGCCTTGTTGCCTCCACGGATCGAGGGCTAATCTGCAACTCGCCTGCTGCAGCGGCCTTTTCACTGTCAGTCCCCTTCTGCTTCTTCTTCGTTTTCTTCTTCCCGGAGTGCCCTTTCTCCGTCTCCTGGAGGGTGACCTCCTCGTCTCCCCTAGCATGGCCCTTTCCCTCCCTCTCGCGGATGCCGCTGTCTTCGCTTGCCGTGTGTGCCTCATGTTTCTTCTTTTTACGCGATTCCTTGGCTGAGACTTGTGCATCCACAACCGCTGCGGAAGGCGAGGAGCTCTCGGCTTCCTGAGTTCAACAAACAGGTCAGACACCCCATGGCGGATCGCAATCACCAGCCACTAAAAATCTCTTCCCCTAGTGAGCGGCCTTAGCGTAACAACGATCTGTGCTCAGCTCCAACAATAGCGAGCTTAATTACACTGCGTCGGCAGCGGCAATTTCATGAATGGTGCATCATCTTGCGGGTGGTAGGGGTCACGGTTGGTCGGTTCGGTTTAAGCGTAGATACACTTCAGCCGAGACGATTCAGCAACTACCCTAAGAGAATTACGTTCTATACGTCAAGCAGGCGGCTCAGCAGCATTGATGTGGCCCTCAAAAGCAACGGGAAAAGATACCGCATCATGGATCACATGCTGCTGCACCTTGACAAAGAAGCCTACCTGCGGTGCAGTCTCTCGCTCTGCTGGAGTCTCGTCGTACCCGAACCAGCTCCATATGCCCCCCCCGCCCGTCGTTGGGGTGGCGGGGGGGCCCTCGGGAGCTGGAGGCTGTTCCTCAGGGGCCTTTTCATCTGAATCACTAGGTTTTGTCTCCTCCTCTGGGGTGTTCGAGTAACCCAGGAGAGACCACATGGCCGCGGGAAGAGGACAAAGAGACGACTAGGAGCGCAGCAAGGTGCATGAGAGCCAGAGAATGGGAGGAAGGAGTGGATGGAGGGCTGCGAGGAGTCATAGAGGCGGGGAGGCGCTCAGCAGGCGGGAAATGACAACGAGATCAGGAGAGGGGTAGCGGCGGGTGTGCAACTGTATGAGCGAGGGGTGGAGAGGCGCCAAAGAAGAAGCTACAATAACCGGCGAAAGACTAGCGGAGGCGAAGGAAGCAACGCTCATGGGATGAACCCCTGAAACCGGATCCGCGGGGACCGTTACGTGAAAGCTAGTGACTGTCACGGCCACTGGCTTCCTCCCCCTGGCTGCGCCGAGTCTGAGAAACTACAGGGAGACACCGCTTCTGAAGCTTTGCTCTACTGGTATGTACAGCTACCTGCGGGCATACTAAACTCCCAAACCCCCGAAGGAGCAGAGAAGAGGGGCCCCCGCGTTCTGCTCACTGCGTCCGTGGAAGGAAAGCCAGAGAAAGCGCGAAGAAAGAGCAAATTAATGATGGAAGTCAAATTAATGAGAAAAAGGGATTAGGAATCGATAAAAAACACACGAATTGGCGCACGAGTCCTTGGGCCGACGTTTGCAATATTGTTAAAACAATGCGCCTCCGCTTGAAAACCAACGCTTGTTGGGGTGATCTGTGCTGCTCAGCACACCACTTGTTGAACGCTCAGTGTAAAGCTTAAAAAATACTTGACTGAGGGGCACTCTCAAGGGGAAAAAAAGAAAACTGCCGAAAAACAAGCAAGTACGGGGGCCCTGCTCGGGCGCTATTCTTCTACCTTTTCTTTGTGCCCAGCTACACAGCAACAAGACGAGGAATAAAAGCACTTGCATAAAGCAATGAATGCACTTCCTTTTAAATACTTAAAATAAGAAAACGCAGCTCTTTAGCCGAAATTTCACTAACTTTGGCCGACGTTTCTGGATAATCTTGTTTTGCCTAAACCGTGCATTCACCAAATCAGGTGTCAGCGGCTACCGCCCTTTTCCATTTGCCACTCCCTTTCTGGGTCTTTTTCTTATGTTTTAACCTCTAGGACGCTATATTTTCCCCGCATTCTCTATTCTTTGCACAAATAGCACAAAATGCAACTGACTGTACACCGCACGGGGCTGCTGTATTTACTTGTCTTATCGCTGCTTAGCATGGCAGGAGCAGCCTCGACACCCTCATCTGAGGAGCTGCAAAAGCAGCTGGATTCGGCCGCGCAGGTGCGTCAATCCCCTTGTCCTCCAGTAGATCTGGTCTCGTGCAGTCTTTACGCATGTATTTCCCCTTAGAATACTGTGGGCTCTGCTTCCATTGGCAGGCATGTACCAGATCCCATCCTAAGCAAACAGAAGAGCGTTTGTAGAAACCCTTTTTCCTGTTTGTGCATGCTGCTCCGGCCTAGAAGACGATGAAGGGACAAACGCCATCCATCTTTGAAGCCGCACTCTGAGCATTTGTTCTGACTTGTACCGCTTTTCTTGAGATCTGTGTGTGCCTCTTTCTCTGTTTCTTCTGTGTCTATGGGTTTTTACGTTTCCCATTTCATTTATTTCCTGGCGACGCTTCCTGGATACTGAATGACGGTGTGCGCCTTGCGGTTTGTGACTCTCAGACTGTAGATTTCTCTCATGTCAGTGGCTCGGAGACCCCCGATACTGCGGAGATTCGTGTTCCTCCTAACTCTACAGTTGCAGTTCGCTTGAGCTGCGTTGGCGGCTACAGAGGCTTTCTGCTTTCCGGTCACTCTGGCCTCTTAGCTCTCACAGATGTTCCCCACAAATCCCTTACTGCTGAGGAAGCCCGCAATCTTCTGCAGGAGGAGCCAAGTCTCCCAAGCGGTATTAAGGCAACGCAGCCTGTACCTTTTGCAGGTATAGTAACTGTCTCGCTGTTGTCTATTGCTTGCTCGCTTTCCCTGGGCTGTCCTGACTGCCTCTCCGGGGTGTACCGCTTGCTCTAATGTTCTCTTGCCTTTTCATCGAGTTTCTTGTTTTCGCTCCCACGTTCCTTTCAAAATAGAGCTGTGGGTTTCTTCTCCACTTTAGAACAAGCGGTGGGACGGAGCAATAGATCTAATCAGGAGGCAGCCCCTGTTGGAGCTCTTGTACAAGCAGCCGCCGTGACGGGAACTCCCCCCTTTTCTTCGCCGGGACCATAAAACTCTTCAGTACGGATCAAGGAGTTCATGTTTTGGTGTTTGTGGTGTGTTCTCAGGATCACAGGGTAGCGGTTTAGGGATCGTGGGGGCCCCTGTTCCCTTCTTGGGCATTGTCCACGCAGAAACCCCCGGTGTATATACTTTGCTGTACTCCATTATGAGGGCATGGGCCCCCAACAACGGCTCGCGATATGCCCTCAAAATTCATGTAGAACCCTGAAAGCTTACGAATTCGCAGCTCCCAAATTCTGATTGGGAGCGCCCTCTGTGCTTCATCACCCTCACGCTGCTCAGTTCACAGGTAGCTGCAGTAGCGGGCCGCACTCAGCTCGCGCGGCTGCGTCCTACTGCGTCTGCAAACGCTCTTCAGTGTTTCCTGTCTGTTTATCACAGCCAGATGCATTTTTGTGGTTGAATACAGGTGAACTTGAGTGAGTGCAGTAGGGCTCCCGCAATCTTTCATGCGTTTTTCGAGCCAATGGCTCCTGTGTGCCTCTTGCCATTCTGACTTCTTGAGGTTGAGAGACATGTGATTGTTACTTTCTCCCGCAAAACGGCTATGTATCTAGATAATAACAGCTAGCCTTCACGCCGCTTGACATTTAGACGGCAGGCGATATGCGGATACTGCATGATGGGGAAGACCGTAAGGGGCGTATGCCCCGACGATAGGATTGACCACCCCAAAACTCTGAACCTCCATGGGAATTTGGGCAGCTACTGAGCCCTGATAGTATATTTGGATGGCCTCCCCGCGATCCCGCGGCCAATCCCAAACAAGAAATATGCTTTCTGCATGCTTTTTGTATGCCAAATTGGGGATCCGTTCAAACTACAAGACTTAGAAGGGAAGCTACCTTATTTTAAATAGGAGGGTAGACATTTTTTTAGATTTTTATCTCCGCGAAGAGCAAGTCTTCCTCTGACCTCCGAGTACAGCAGAAAGCGTCCTCTCGCCGGAAGGCAAAGGATATGCGTATTCAAGTTATTTCTCAAGGGCCGTCAAAGGGGTGCTGCGGCGATTCAGTGCCGTCAGTAGTATTTTTGCTGAAATACTGCACTGCGTTATGTATCGTCTTCTTGGCCCCTGAGTGCCTTAGGGGACTACCAGGCGTTGAACTACGGCAGGGGCCGGAGCACGACAGGCTAGAGGGAGACCAGGCAGGGGGCTCTTGGTACGCGGACAAATATCAGCTACAGCCACCGATCAGCTTCAGAGCCATTCTTCAGCATCTCTCCTAACGAAGCCCGGGAGTCGTAGTGCGGTTTATGGCTCTCCCTATTACCGTAACCCTCTAGCACTTTTGTTCCGGTTCTTTGTGGAGATTTTCAGGGGGGGATTCCTTTACCTGAGACCCTTTTATGCGCAAGTCGAAGAAGCAAAAGCCGAGGACGCTTATGATCCTGGAATTGTCCAGCAGGCCTGGAGGGGCAGTGGTCCGGGAGTACGGAATATAGATTATGTGCAAAATGATGTTTTGTCGGGGCTGTTCGAAACCAAATGTGGGGAGAGACACAGAGTAAACGACATCCCACAGGTCTTGAATGACATGAAGAAGAGGCACAATTAGCCATGAAGGCTGAATGAGTTGACGCGCATCCCGATAGCGTGCTGGTCCCCTGGGGCGTAAGGATGCGAAACGGCTGTCCTATTAGAGCCCCCTGATGTTGTTTGTCCTGTCTTTTGCTTACCCCTTAAAGTATATTGAGAACAATATCTAAACTAGACTCGGGTAGAAGTAAAAGAACTGTGCGTGTCCTTTCTCCAAGTAGTAGTAGCCAGATCTAGGGCGGCATGGAAGGCGAGACCCTCCAGACGACTCGGGCTCTGTTGGAGCGGACGTGAGGGTGTGAGATCAGCTCATCAAAACATTCTTAAAGCAATGCTTGTGCGCTTATATGTTGCTCTAGTAATTATGATTTTTTATTTCAATCGGAGAAGGCGGTTTAGGTCCTGTGTGGCTCCGGTATGCGTGCAGCCGTGGCTTGCTCGGGTCCCCCCCTCCCCGCTGTCGGTAGCGAGCTGTACACTATTTTAACGTCCCTCTATACGACGTGTTCGGGAGCCACAACATTCTCATTCACGTTTACTGCTATATCTTAACAGGTGTTGGGGCCCCCTATACTGTCTGCTCTCTACTAACAATGCGGCAGCTCCTCTCCAGCCTTCTCGGAGCCTCATGCGCTCTGGCCCTGTGCAGCGCGGCTGCAGGCAGCGAAACAGAGTCACCGGTTCCTGTCCTCTCTGAGGTATCTGCTGAGGGTGGGGAAACAGAAGAAGAAGACTTTGGGGTTTACTTGAAGTTTGAGGGGGACGATGTTGTCGTCAGCTTGCCGCCCGGAATGGCAGGCTTCGGCCTTGAGGAGCAAGAACAAGGTTTTCTTATGGAGCCTGCTGAAGAAGGAGAGGAGGGCGCAATCAAGAGGGAGCTTTGCTCGGGGTATAAATGCGTAAAGATCCAACCAAGAACAGGCAAGACGTACAAGAAAAAGAAACACCACTACAAGAAGCACAAGAAGTATGTCGTTCCGCAGAAGGCCGTTGCTGTCCCCGTCCCTCGAAAAGAGCCAGAACCAGAGCCAGAGCCAGAGATAGTCCAGTTCGTCCAGCAGCCAACAAAGCAATACCTTAGGGCCCCTTGCTTTGCTGCGAGCACCACGACAACAACAACTGCTCCACTCCCTTGCGCTCAACCCCCCGTGACGAAGACCATCGACACCAGCAACATGATACAGCGGTACATGGTCAAGCCCACCTACATTATGGAGCCTGTTCAGCCTTCTTACAATAAGGGCTACTAAGCAAGACAGTTGCATAAGCAGAGGCCTACTTCAAGAGAGGGCACTCGCGTTGGAGCACTCGAACTTCTGTGTGCGAAGCTTCGTATGAGATACCCTCTCAACAAGCGTTAGATGACAGCACATGGGAAAGCGCCCAGCTCTAGATCCTTGTTCGTTTCCATTTAATATTTCAGTGTGTGTATCCGTTTAGCCAAATCAGCACCAGCCATTCCATTTTGAAGGGCTCGTCTGTTTGGTAAAAGGACGGAGTTCCCATGGCCCCAAGGGCGTTAATGGGCCTTGAGGATTTTAATACTTCCAAGTGCACCCACTGCAGGGTGGTGTCGGAAATGAAACGATTTAAATACCATAAACTGTTATGCTTCGTCTAGTAGTATCTTCTGAGTAATACGCCTCGTAAGTCTACCGAACGATTAGCTGAGTGCTGACAAAGGACTGAACCCTATGTCTTAGCGATAAAGCATTGGGCAGGGTGTCGCAAGGCACTGAATAAAGGCGCGAAAGGGGTGGGACAGGGATGGCACACTGTCTTGAGGCACAGGCTGGTTAAGTGCTCATGTAAATTATATGTCCTTTTCTGCTTGAACTTTCAAGAAGCTTCCATGTCGTTCCTTCGTGTTCTAAATTTCTGTGTCACACCACTCTTCTACGTAATTAAATCCTCGTATTGTAGTATTTTGTCGCCCTCTGTGGCTCTACTGCATTCAACTGTTGGTGATGCTACTCCCTCGTGGCCACCTGTCCTCATTCCTGGCATCGTTGACAACGATTGAAACACCCGGGCGCAGCTTTCAGAGCTCATGCAGTTAAAGCGGCGACCCAGAGTTCTAAATCTGTACCAGAACGTTTGGAAACGAATATGGAGGAGTGTCTTTTACAGAATCTCCTTTCGTTGCCTTCATTCCCCAATATTCTGCTCCGCTGGTAGAAAGGCAGCTGGCATGCTCATGGATGCACCCTCTCGTCACTTTGGGCACCCATTTGCTGATGCGCAGAGCAATTTACTCCAAGTGAAAGAAATAGGCTGTAGCTCGCTGCTGCAGGTAATACACAAGTAAATGACACCCAAAGAGCCAATCGTTAACAAAGGCGTACGTATTGTGACTTTTGCACAAGAATCCTGTATCGTAGCGTGGCTTATCATTGATGCCCCCGGAGCAAGCAGTTAACGACAGCATGCTGTAAACACCAAGCCTACAGCATCGCTCAGAGACAGCTGCAGTTTGCCCAGTCCGTGCAAAAGCATATAACATGTACCATGACAGAGTTTACTCTGAGGTTCCTTGATTGGGAGCTCAACTCTGTAGCTTGATGCGCGACCCTACATCCGATTATCTGGACTGGAGGATTGGGAAAGAAAACCCTGATCCTAATCGATAAAACAAAAGTCCAAGACTACTATCAATGCCCCAACCAATCCGTGCAAGCACGCCGTAAACCAGAATCCTTAAACCTGCATGCTAGTGTATGAATTCTACACTGTAACCCCGAACACTCTGTAGAGCATCCGTTTTGACGAAGCTGGTACTCTAATCGTCCAAACCCTAAACTCCGAGCCCTAATTAGCAAATTGTAAAATAGAATACCAAAATACTGTCCCATTTGTACTTTTAACGTTGAGCGTAATACAATCTTGACCCCTAGCACTAGCTGCCAGCAGCACATGCAAATAGGGCGCCACCGTGCCATGAATATCTACTGTAAACTCTATGCCTTAGACGACGTATTCTTGCGAATACACTATAAACTATCAATCATATGGCATGTGATGGAGGAGGAGTGCATTTTGGTCTTCTTTTCGACGCCAACGGGTAATCTGTTCGCCCCTGTGCCAGTGTAGCGACACCTGAACCGTAGATTCTGAACCCTGCATTCATCGCGTGTGCCACCAGCCAGATTCCCGGATTTGATAGGGAAAGGAATGATGACCAATTAAGCCCTAAAACCCAAAGCCGAACTATGGGCTCAGCACATGTCCGCCCTCAAGAAGCAGGTATGCAAATCCGAATTCCAATTGCCGACAGTCCCCCATTTCTACGCCCACCCGCTTCACACCCGCGGTTCTTTCAGACCCAAAGGCGCATGCCACTGCTCCTTCGGCTGCCGTCAAGCTCGAAATCTCACTGGCTGGTGTATGCGCAGTAGAAGCCACCCCCGTCGGAGGGACTTTACTCCTGAGCACCGGCGATAGGTACAAGGGGTGCGTTAGCCCCTACGTGCAAGCCCCCGAGCTTAGCGCTCTGGAATTCAGATTTCTGCCCTCTCTGAAAAGTCCTCCGGATCAGTCGAGAGGCGTCTTGTCGAAGCTCTCTAGAGATGCGCTCGACCTATGCATGCGCCTCAGACCCGTCGATTCTACCGGGGTTCCATCAGGGAGAGGCCTTCTTCTGCTCAAGTAATCTCTTCCCTCGCACCCCTTGCTTTGATTCTGCCGCCACTGCGCCATCCTCCGCTCTGCGCACTTTCTCCAAAAGCCGCTCCGTAGTCCTCGCCTGCACGTAGATGCTGCGGGGATGAGGCTTTGCGTTCGAGGCTTTTTGTCTTAGGGCTGGCCACTGTTTCTGTGGGACGTTCCATAGAGGGCGTCGCCAGGGGCCTGGTGTCTTCATAGAACTCCGCAAGGGCGGAGGACTTGCCATTCACTGGGGTAAGACGAGAGGGAGGGCTTTTTAACGGAAAGAACCGCCATTAAGGGCCATTCCTGAAGACTGCGAAACGGATGTTTCTTCTAAACTCTGTGTGCCCTGCTGAGTAGACAGACACCTTATGAACCCCTACCTAGAGGGAGAGAGGCCTCCCTCCCTTAGTTTCGTGAGCTTGCTCTCTGCGACCAAAAAAATTCCAAGCCCGCTCCTGGCCTCATTACTCCGTCTGCCTCCCTCCGCCTCTCCCTCCGAGGCTGGCTGCGCCTCGCTCAGGTGTCTGGCTAGACTGCTTCTTGCACGGACCCTCGCGTTCGCTCTTTCTCCCCGAGCGCCTGCTGGTCTACGCGGAGTGGGTGCAGGGGCGCCGTGTGCTCGTGAGGGGCCCCTCGCCTCTTCCGAACGCGCAAGCGCATGAATTTTTTTTCTCTAACCGCCGACAGTCTTCTGCGGAGACAGAAGGCAGCCTGCCTGAAGACCTCCTTGCCTCACTCCCGCAGGGGGAGGAATCGACTCCACGGCAGGAAGCGCTGAGGCAGGAGAAGTGTACCCGCAGCCTCTTCCGAGGGGCGAACCGAAACAGGGGATCACGAGACTCTGCACACGCAGCCATCAACGCCGATGACAGTATCGCGTCGTACTGCAGCAGCTCTGCTGCGGCAACGTGTGCTGGGGGGGGCGGGCATGACGGCGCGCAGCAGCCCACGTGGAGTAAGTTTTTCCTGCCCGCAGTAGCTGCTGCCGAGGCTCAAGCGCTGGAACCTTCAAGCTGTACACCCTTAGTGCTGTGTGGGATTGCGGCTTGCAGACGCGGCGGAGTCTTCCGACGATATCTGGCCAGACGAGGCAGAAGGTGTGCATTTTTTGCCGCTGCATCTTTTGCTGCTGCTACGCAGCAACGTCTGCTGTAAAACTTGGGGCCTGCACAGGAGTCGGTTCGGAGGGTGGGGGCAAAGTAGGAAAGCCTTGCTGTCGCGTTTTGTGTCTATGCAAAAGACGCAGTAAAGTCGGCGGCTGTTTCCTCCTTAAGCGGTTGGACTTTGGGCAAGAGAGGCTTATCAAGGGCTCCTGCTCCCGAATTCGCATGCGCATGCACTGCTGCCTTTTCCGGGGGGTGCTGCTGCTGCTGTTGCACACCCGTTGTAGCCCTATTGGCAGTGCTGTCTGTGTGACGATTGCAGCGGTCCACTGGTCGCCATCAGAATTGGTGTGTTGGCTACGCCTCGCTTGCAAGGAACTTCGCAGCCACCAGCTTCCCAAGGGGTTCATTGAGGCTCTCCTTGCGCGCCGAGTTGGAGGTAAGTTATTGTCGCTGAATGCAGTATTTCTGCCGCGTAGCTGAGCGGCGACACTAGGAAGGCGTCGCCTTTCCCCTCGTACGTCCGGCACCCTGGAGGGCCTCCCTCTCTTCTCCTGTGGGCTGCCTTTTTGTGGGGTCTGGACGCTTGCTTGAAATCCGCTTGCGAGGGTTGCCGAGTGTGCGGTTCGCGCGTAGGGGAGGAGTTTCTGTGTCTGACTGCTGGAACGCTTAAAAGCCACTTTGGTCTAAACACCTTTGGAGGCCGCAACAGGGTCCTTACCTTCGTCAAGCTGCTCAAGTAAACTGTCAGATTAGTTGGGAATGGGCATGCGTGTAGAGGCGATCTCGCTTGAGAAACTTTCGAACCTAACGAGTTCAGTGGCTGCTTCGGCAGTCCTTCTGACACGCCTCGAGAGGAGGCTATGTGCAGTCAGCTCACGCTGTCTGCAGACGTTTTTCTCAAACAGAAGGGCCTCGTTGCTCGCAGTCCTCCCTAGCCACAGACGCGTAGTAGTAGACACCCGCTTCTGCGTGGAAAGCTGTTTTAAATGCGTGCTTGCGCGGGTGTGTTGCTGCAGGCTGCAGGCCTCTCGGCGACGGCGCATTCGCCGTTTGCTTCTCTCACCATCAAACAACATTTTCAGCATCGAGTCTGGAAGTATCTGCTTCCTTGGAAGGACCCCTGGGGCACACGTGGCTCCCACGACCCTTGACTCCCGTGTGTCTTTTTCAAAAGCGTCTCGGCTGCATGCTCGCCAGCGTGGGTGTGCTGGACTTGTATTTCCGAAGGCTGAACGGGGTGTTTCGGAAGGTGATAAAAGGCACTTCCCCCATCCCCCTTTCGCTCCTCAGGGGGCCAATAATATCCCCCTGCGCGTGACAGCAAGGCAGACGAGTGAGGAGGGCCCCCCCAACCCGGGAGCTCTCATTCCTTTCGAGCAGCTACAATTTGTACGATACTTAGGGGGGCGAAGGACGAGTGTTTATTACGGCTTCTGGTTGGGGAAGGAAGTCGCTATCAAGGTCTTCAAGAAGCAGCACTTCTGTTACCACATGCCAACCAGCGCTGCTTCTTTTGCCACTTCTGGCGCAGTAGAAGCAGCAGCCCCTGCCGTTCCCACGGGGCCCCCTTGGAACGAGGGCCCTCTTGCACTTCCTCCGCAACGCAGTGGCGATATCGCAGACGCGCGAGCTTCGCCGGGTGTAAAGGCTTCAGATCTGCAGAAGCGGTTGCAAGAGATACAGTGCCACAACACTGACTTGCTGCTGCAACAGCTTCTTCTGCTTCAGCAGCTCCGTCACCCCCATTTAGTGATGCTTTTGGGGGTTTCACTTACCCACTCGTTCCACGTGTGTCTCGTGATGGAGTATATGCCGAATGGTGGTCTCGATGCACACCTCTCTCAAGGCGATCCCCAAGAAGTCGTCTCCCGTCCTTCAAGCGCCATCCGATCGCAGTCGCAGCAAGGCGGGATGATGGCAATCCTTTTTGGTGGAGGGGCTTCCCAAAGCCAGAGCATTCCCAGCCAGTGCACTGTAGACAGACACAGGAGCGCGAAGCCGTGTTGTAGTGCAGGGCGACATCCCCGACCGCTTCTCAGGCCGTCGGCATGCAACAGCTCTCCTGGGGTCTTCGGGAGGCCTCATGGGGGCCCCCAAGCGGGGGGGGCCCCCTGGTGGGAAAGCGAGTTTGCGGGGGCTGAAGGCGGCTCCCACAGGCCCGTCGGACGTGCTCCCCTGTTGCCGCCTCTGGAGGGGGGGGCCCCACACCCGGGGCCCCCTCAAGCGGGAGAGGGTTCCTTGCCCCTCCCTCCTGCGTGCTGCGTGCTGCCCCTCGTGCTTGCAGTGTCTCTGGAGGGGCCCCCGTCCCTCGAAAGCAGCCCCACAGCGTCGACGGACTCCCCGTGGGAGGTATCTCGGCGATGCCCTTCTTCCGAGGGGTCTTCTCCTAGGGGCCCCCGCCACCCCACAGCTCTTTCTCACGCATGCACGACGGACGTGAAGAAGAAAAATCCAGCAGCGACGCAAGGCTCAGCGTCGGGGCATGCAGCACTTGCCAGAGAGGTATTCCCAGGGGCGGGGCTCCTCCTGGGGGCCCCCCCGTTCTTTGGATTTCGCCCCAGGGGCCCCCTCTCCTACAAGGACAGGGCCCCCCTCGAAGGCCTGCCCTCCTCCTGTGGTAAGGAAGCCCACCAGGAAACTCCTTCTGAAGGCTCCGACTGCTTCTCGCTTCCCCAGCGGGGGCCCCCCTGCATTGCGTGGGGCGTCCCCTACGCAGTGGCCGGGCTTAGGGGCCCCTACTGCCACGATGGGGGCCCCCGTAGACCCACAAGTCCCCAGGGGAGCGGCGTGCAGCCGCTGCATTTGCTGGATGCACTCAACTTGGCACGTGGCATTGCTCTCGGCTGTGCATACCTACAAAGGCAGCAGGTGAGGCTGACAGCGTTCACACTCGCTCCCCCGTGGGCCCCTCCCACACAGCGCGCATGCCCAGACAGAGCCAATCGCGCTGCACTGCCCTCACACACGCGTTGAGCTTTTTTGCATGTGAGATTTTGGGGGCCAGGTCTACCACTTGCAGCTAAGGCCCTCCAAGGTGCTGCTGGATGGGGCCCTTACTCCGAAGCTCGCAGGATTTGGTAAGTTGGCGTTACCGTGCATATGCAGAGAACGAGCGGCGGCCGTTTACTGCGTTGTTCTTCCCTCTGTGTGTGCATGTCTGTGTGTGCATGTCTGTGTGTGTATGTCTGTGTGTGTATGTCTGTGTGTGTATGTCTGTGTGTGTAATTGTGTGCGTGTATGCGTATGGATACGCGTATATATGTGAATATATATATGTATGTACACATCCATATATGTATACATCTATATATGTGTATACAACCACACATGTATACATATATATATGTATATATGCGTTCGTCTGCATGTACGTATACGCATGTGAATGCGTGTATGTTTGTATGCATGCATGTACGTACATATATAAGTGTGTGTATGTGCATGTATGTATGCGTGTGTTTCGTCTTTTTCTCCGATTTTTTGTATGATGCATCACCAGGCATCGCTGAGCTGGAGGCGCTTTGCACTAGAAACGTTCGCGAATGCCTTGAGGGGGCCCTTGGGGATATGCTTGCTGCCCCTGGGGACCTCTTTCATCGAGGCACTCCCGCGGAGGGCCCCTTACGGGGAGCGACTGCCTTTCACAGGAGGTCGTCGGCAAGTGTAGCAGGTAGGTATTTTAGGTACCCTTTGCCCGTTTTTTGCCTTTCTTTATGCACTGCGCTAGGCAGGCTGACTTCGTGTTGTCACTCTTGCGACTTGCGTGGTTTGTATTTTGCAGAGAGCGCTTTCGAAGGGCTGGCGTCGCCGGCAGATCAGCAGCAGCAGCAGGAGCAGCAGATGGCCTCTGCGTACGGCTTATCCTTGGCCTTGCGTCAAATGAACTGGTGCACGCAGATGCTGCAGCTTCCCTGGGTGCCCCCAGCGGTAAGTGAGGCTCAGAGGGGGAGGGCCCTTTTGCAGCCTGCAGTGACACCCCGAGCTGGGGTTGCTGTTCCCCTGTACTGTGGCCGCACGTGTTTCAAGGCTTTCGTGTGTATCTGCAGATCTTGCATTTCCGTGTGTTAGAGGTGCTCCTGAGGGTGTTGTCGTTAGGCGGGAGACGTATCGGCCTTGCAGCGGGCAGGAAGCAGCCGATGAAGGGGGGAGGTGGGGCGGGGGAAAGAGAATGGCAACCTCCCAAGCGCCCTTTAATGACTCCTAAGTTGTTCTCACTGGGTGGGCTTCTCAGGTGTGCTTCGGCCTCAACAAGCCGGAGGACAAGGACTGCACCGACGTGTATTCTTTTGGAGTTCTTTTTTGGCATATTGTAAAGAGCACGGCATCAGTTGTACTGCGTAGAAAAAGCGTTGTGCTACCTCATAGCTGTCGCCTTGCACTTGCATTTGCAGCAGAGGTACCAAGATCTCGCGGGTTCGGCTTTTTCTGTGTATGTGCATGTTTAGGTGTAGGTGCATGCGTGTGTGGATTTGACTGCTGCAGCTCACCGGCCTAAAGCCGTTTGCGGGTCTTTCTACAGCGCAGATTGTGGTGAGAAGCAGCGCTCTCCTTGAAGGCTTAGATAGGGAGGCAGCCAGCGAGACGCGTGCATGACACAGCAAGCAGCCATCTTGCACGGAGCGTGGGGGCGGGTCCTACCTACCACACGACGCCACCCTACAGAGACTTATTTGAGTACCAGCTGCGCCGCACCGGGTGTATATACGCACCAAATATGTAAATATATATGTAAATATATTGTATATATGTATATATATTTGTGGTTCAAAGGGATGCGTGGAGTTTTGGAGGGAGCCGGTGGCCGACCCCCGTGACGCGATACCCGACACTTTGAAGGTGGGTTGCATGCAGCGAGTTTTTTTGTCTTTTGGCTGCTTGTGAGCCAGTTGCGACTGCTGCTGTAGCGGGCACGTGTCTCTTTATCTCACTAGGCTTCCCAACGGGTTGTCGGGTGGTGCGTTTTCTGCAGGCTCTTATAGAAAAGTGCTGTTACACCGCGTGCTCCGAACGCCCTACTTTCCTGAACATTGTTCATGCAATTGCGGCGCTTCACGCGAATGTGCGCGAATATGCAGGGCAGTTCTTCATATCCCTTTTTGCTTGCCTGGCTGGTGCTTCGTTTCCTCGTCGCGCTCCCCTCGGGGGAAGTGCGAAGCCGATTTCTATAGACCTCTCTTCGAGGTCGCCTCTTGAAGCGCTGCGTTGCGTTGCTGATATCTTTACCGTCAGTCGGCAGAAGGATTCATGGATCCCGCAAGAATAGTGCCCGCCTGTCCCTCTTCAAGTAGATCAGGTATAAAGGGTCTTCGTTTCGCTTTGTGTGCAGACAAGAGATTCAGCAGAAGACGCCCTTGAAGTATTCATGGGCTCCTTGTAGGAAGCCTAAAAGGCACACAAGAATCTGTCTGTGCCTACGCGGCGGGGAGGAAGGAAAAAGGGGGAAGGCAGCTCTGGCTACGTGTACAATACCTCCGCTTGTTAAGGCCCCCCAGCCTCTCCACCTACCACCACCCACCCATCACCACCCACCTACCACCACCCACCTACCACCACCCATCCATCGTTTGGAGTGGAAGGCAAGGGTCTCGAGAGAATTTGGGCAGTACGGGGGCATACCCATTTGGGCTGCCTTTTTTCTCGAGAACAATGATTCAATGTGGGATACCACGATTTAGCCTCCTGGCCTGCCATGTGTGCGGGCACAGCCTGCGGTGGCACTGCGCAAAGAACTGGCTTTCTTCTTCACGGGGCAGTGCGTCGGGAAGTCTGATTAAGTGCATGCTTAAACGCATTCAATAATTAGCGGGGCGCTCCTAGGACCTGCAGGAGACTTGCTTTGCTCCTAACAGCCCTTATCTGTCTTTCCACATTCGCTATACCGTAGCGCAGGTTCGAATCGCCTGAGTTCGCGTGAAATACCAATAAAACTTCCGAAGAAAGTTGGAGGAACGGCAGCAGCAGCAGCAGCTTAGCAAGTGCAGGACCGCCGCTACAGGCGGTGGGTGTTTATGGGGGAAGGCCCCACACTATTAAGAGGCTCATGGGAAAGCTCATGTAAAAGAGCCGTTGTTAAGGACCCCTCATGAGTGTGCAGTCGTCGTTCGTACAGCACGTTGGACAAAGCAGGTGCGCAGAAGAGGAGACAGGTAACTTAACCTCTTAGCTCCTTACAAAGGGGCGGCATTCCTCTAGGGAGTCAAAAATCCTGCGAGGTACCAAAGTTTCATCGGGCTGTCCTGTGAGGCTGCCTTCCTCGAGTGCGAGACTGGGGGGCATGTAGGACCCTTCATGTTCTGTGGGCGACACAAACGCAGTGCACAGAGATGCGCATTTCGCGAGCACTTCCACGCCATCAAGACTGCATGCAGACCGCTAGGTGCATGCACCTGCGACGCTCAACCCTTAGAGCAGAGATGTTCTGTCTCAGCTTCAGAAGGGGCTATTACGGACCGCGTTTTCGGCGATTCCTGGGAGTGAGCATTTCCTCATCAGAGAAGTAACTGCACAGACACCGCACGCAGCCGCACACCACAAATTTGAATTCTTGAACTTCCCGTGGGTAGCCAGAGCTAGCTAACACACATACGAAGAGTTAGGTAGAAAGCTTCTTCGGAAAGGGCAGCGATTCCAAAGCAGGGAAAGCTGCATGCTAGTTCCTGGCGTACTGGAAATAACCGTCATTTCGGACACTTGGATCTCTGGCCAGCACCTTGATATGCACATGCGCCGCCTGAGTGCAAGAAAAAGCGAAAAAACAAACAGGAAAAGGCAGCTTCCTCAGGCTTCGGCCTGCCTGCCAGCCTGCCAGTCGGTTGCAAGTTTAGCTTTAGGGCATGCTTTTTCTGCAGGCTGTTAGAGGCGGCTACAAAACTCTCAGGGATAAGAATGCGTTCAAGGAGAAGAGCGAATCACTGCACATTACAGTGTATGGTTATGAACCTCTGCGGTAGCCGTAATGTCTCTTTCTAAGCTGCCCTCCTCCGATTCTCCTTCAACCGCGTCTCCGTCTGACGCTCGCCTGCAAGAAAACAATTGCAAGCTCATTTCGAATTCTCATTCAACAAGGCCGACAAGGCCAAAATTCAAGGGAGACAGCAGCCTACAAGACAACGTAATGACATACATATGTATAGAGAAAGAGAGTTACTCATATATACATATATATATCTAGCTCTCTCTCTCTATATATGTATGCAGTTATACGTAGATGTAGTTATCTATAGTCGTTGTACATGTAGCTATATATATATATATTTTATGTATGTTTCGCCGTTTAGATTTGAAGCTTATAGCCCGCAAATGAGGAAGGGCTAAGGCCTTAGCATTTGTCGTACGAAGACTTCTGTCCACCCAGGCGGAAGGCGAGGAGCCCTACAAGGAGGATGAGCTGCAGAGAGAAATAGGGGAAAAAGGAAAGAACAAAGAGGAAGCAGAGGGCAACGCATGCAGACAACAGGAAAAAAGAAAAGAGATGCCAAAGGGACCTCAACCCTGTACAGAGGGCGAAGAAAATACGTGCGCACAAACTCCTCATACGGCACACGTTGGCAGACAAGACAGCAGTGGGTGTAGAGGCTACCGACAAAAGCGTTGATGCAGAGAGGAAACAAATATAGTCGAAGCAACGAAGGCTATGGAAGAGAAGGACAAGACAAGAACACGCGGCATCAAGAATCAGAGAGGCGAGAAGAGAGAGCAACCACGGCAGACACACACACACACACATATATATATATATATATATACACACACATAGAGACACAGACAGAGAGACACAGACGCACAGAGACACTTAGAGACACATACAGACACTCAGACACACAGACAGACACAGACATAGAGACACATACAGACACTCAGACACACAGACAGACACAGACATAGAGACACACAGAGAGACAGAGACACTTAGAGACACATACAGACAGACAGACACAGAGACACACACACAGACACACATACAGACACACAGACACACACTGAGACATAGACACACATACAGACACAGAGACACACATACAGACACACATACAGACACAGAGACACACATACAGACACACACAAACACAGAGACACACACACAGAGACACAGAGACACACATACAGACACACACAGAGACACACACACAGAGACACAGAGACACACATACAGACACAGAGACACACATACACAGACACACACACAGAGACACAGAGACACACATACAGACACACACAGAGACACACATACAGACACAGAGACACAATTTTGAGTTTGGCGTGTATGAGTGCGAGGGAAGTACCAGGCCGAAAAAGTCCGTAGCCTTCGCTGGAACGGCGCTGTCTCCCTGTGCGAGCACGCGAAGCGGAGAAGCCCTACGATTGAGAGTGTTGGGTTTGTGCACGCCTCACGAGGAGACAGTTTTAGAGCGTTTTTGCTTCGTGCATCTTGGTGAGCAAAGGCAGCAGCAGCAGCAGCAGCAGCAGCAGCAGCAGCACCCCCCGCTGTTGCAACTGCTGCTGCAGATGTTTTAGCGTAACAGCGCAAGACTTGTGAAAAAGGCCTCGCCTTCCCAAGTCTCGAGGCAGGTGTTCGCTTACCACGATAAGCTTTGAGTAGAATGCCATGGAAGTCAGCGGGAGGCGGACTGTCATTATGAGGAAAAGCACAGTGGCTCCACAGTGCTTCAGTACCTGCAAAGAAACACAGCCTTGGAGTTGCATTTGCGATTTCCGACAGCCAAAAAGAGGCAGCAGCTAGCCCGCTTCTTTGGCTGCAAAAGGCCTCTTCTTGCATCCGCGCAAAGCCTCAGTCTCGCGAAAAACCCCGGCTCCTTGAAAACGTACCAGCATTGAGCAGACGTTGTAAATCAAGTTGAATAGAACATAGACAAGCACTTCCACCTGTACAGCCCACAACAGGGGAGCGCTCGCTCAGCGTGTCACAGGGCGGGAGGCACCCGGTGAAGGCTCAGCGAGGCCAAGAAGAGATGTCTAGACACTCCGCCATCTACGGGGGATGAAGCACCGAAAGGTGGCTCGCGCAGCAAGCAGACGAAGCCTTTACAATCAAGAGTAATAAGGCAATATAAAACATGCCCGACTCGCGACTTTTACCCATGCGCCTTCGCAGAAATCACAGGGCACTCCCCAGACTGGGCCGCATTCCTGTGCGCCAAGTGCAGCACAGACAGAATACACCGAAGAAAGATCTTGGATACCGAGTCGATTTTTCTGAGCATCCAAACATCTGAGAGGGGCAGAAGAAGACAGCACGTCGCTCAGCAGGGGCTGGACCCGAGAGACTTCCTCACAGGCGGTACGATGATGCTGATGCCAAAGAGGCATTTTCCACCATTGATCAGACGAGTCCACAGCTCTGCGAGGGGTACAACTTCTGAAGAATCCGACAGCAGGCAGCAGACACGTAAGAGGGGGAAGAAGGGGGGTCGGGGGGTGTCGCTACGGCCTGCCTAGCCTCGCGCGAGAGGCAACGTTGAGAAACAGAAGCTAAGAGAGATGCCCTGAGCGGCGGGAAGGAGGATAAAAGGGACGGTTTTTTGGGAGGAGAGCACCAATGCTACCCGACTGTGTAGGATATCCGTGTCTCGCGGCTGTTTCCGCGAAGGATACCGCGATTTGAACCTCGTGTGCGATCTCTGCACGATCGCATACCTCTTCCAAGCAGCGGTAGGGAGGTGACGGGCAGAAGAATGAAGCCGACGAAAAACTGGAAGAGAGCCACCCAGAATTGAAGGAACGAAGTATTCATCTGCACCCCGCGAAATGCGATCTCCTTAACCACGTACGATAGACTGCTTGGCTGAAGGGACAAATTCAAATTACCGGAGGAAGAGACACAAGAGACAGGGTGAGGCCTTTAAGATTAGAATTATGCCTTGTGGTGGGATTCTTTTCGAATTACCGCGAGAGAGCCTCGCCTCCGCACAGCGGTTCACCCCTGACTACACCGGCCGTTTGTAACGGCATAGACTACGGCTACCGCTGGGGGAGAAAAAAAGCTCACGAGGATAGATAGCAGAAAAAGGAGATTGAAGAAGGGCACATTGTTGCTGTCCTCCTTATTCGGGTGCAATAAGCCAGGGCTCTCCACTACCAGAACTCCCATGATGATGACAGCAGCACCGAGGTGTTGAATGGCGTTGTACCTACACATCATCAGCAACCCCACCACCCAGCGCACAACTGACCACCACACACATGCTGGGAAAGTGCGCATGCATTCGCTGGAGCGACGGCAGAATCCGAAATGCCACTCCCGCAACCCACGAAAGGCTTACTTCTTGCCGAGCATCAACCAACAAAGCAGCAGCATCACGGGGATGCCTAGCTGAGACAGAACTACTTGAGCCGTTCCTGCACAGGTCGAGCACCAAACGGCAAACTGGCTTTGACTTTCAACCCCACACCCCCTCCGGCGCCAATGCGCACCTGATGGGAATACTCTCATCTCACCCCAACACGCAACCCTCGTCAGCTAGCTAGTTGCTTCACGAGATGCACTGTTTGAGGCTCCTGTCTCAGCGCAACTTCTCGAGCCGTTTATGTATCGACCTCCCCTGCCATTTAGAATGCGCGCTCGACAGCTACCCCAAAGCGCGATACTACCCCCCAAGCTCCCAAGCACCTGATGTATGTACACCGCCGACCACTGCCATAATACCGCAGAGTCCATCAAGGCATCCCATAAGCGCAAAATTCTTCTTCGGAAAACGCAGCACCTCCTAGACGCACACTCAAACACATTACACTCCACTGTTGCACACCTCGGAACACGAAATCGCATACCACCACTCTTGCACTCAAGAGGCCTCGCTCCTCTTTCTATACGTCTGCACGCCTCACAAGATGCGAGTCACGCAACGCTGCCTTCCTTAACCCCCCACCATATTCAAAAAAATCACCTGGGAAAGCTTTCCCTGAGAATACTGGTAGAGACAAAACGCCGCAAAAATCGGAATAAAAACAAAATTCGTTAGCTGATTCAGAAACCCCGAATAATTCGGCATCTTATCCAACATCCGCCTGTACATAAACAAACCCACATAGACAGCCATTTGCACATACGTACATGCATATGTACATACACATAAATATGTACATATACATACATATGCACATACATATGTACATACACATACACATACATACGTACATACACATACACACACATACGTACATACACATACACATACATATGTACATACACATACACATACATATGTACATACACATACACATACATATGTACATACACATACACATACATATGTACATACACATATATACGCACATACATATGTACATACACATACATACACACATACATATATACATACACATGCATACACACATACATATGTACATACACATACATACACACATACATATATACATACACATGCATACACACATACATATGTACATACACATACATACACACATACATATGTACATACATATACATACGTACATACATACACATACACATACATATGTACATACATTCACATACACACACACACACACACACACACACACACATACATACATACATACACACACACATACGCTCATATACATGCACATACACATACATACACACAGCACATGAACCTTCAATCTCACGACCAGTATTGCTGCAGCCGGCCGGACCCGCAATGCGCCCCTCGTCTCCCCACTCCATATATGTGCCCATGCAGGAGCTTTTTCCAATTACGTTCTTGGAGACATTCATAAGAACGGCCACGGCGTTCATTTACTGTGAAGCAAAATATTTCTAGAGGCGCCTCGTATTCCATCGAGGGGGAGAAGAGCGGCTTCTACCGAATCGGAGCCTCGTTGTCTACCCCCCCCTTCGTTGTCTGCCATGTAAAGCTCATGAGCAAATTCCACTTGTGTCTAGGGTGTCTTACTTGAAAGCAATGGTATTTCCGGTAGAGGAGATTAGCAGCCCTGCCATGTACAGAAGGACTTTGAGTGGTCTTTGGTTCGCATGCAGCCAAAACAGCACAAAACGAAGACCTAAGGTCAGGCGGCGGATGGCTAGGTGTAGATACAGCGAAACTTTTGAACGAATGCAAGACATAGGGCCTTCCCGTCCAGCTGGCGAAGATCTACGACTGCCGCCAACAAAGCTGCCGTTTTGAACCCGCGGAAAGTTGCCTTCGCCCTCGTCAGCACTGCTGCAGAATTCAACATCCGGCAAATAGGTGTAAACTTCTCGATCGGCCATGCCAGAGGGAAACACTGCACTGGGCAACACGACAGGTGTCCTACGGGGAGCTCCCCTGCTGTTGAGGCCTCCCCTGGAATTTCCCCGCAAGCAGGAAGTCGAAAACGCGGCGCACGGAGCATTCCGAGCTTCGGCAGTCGTGAGGGGCCAGCACACTGTCGGTACACCTTGGAAGGGTCCATGCAGGCTGTCTGCGAGCGGCGCATTTGCACGCTGGACACTCTGGAACGAGCAAGGGGCCCCCCCCCTTGTAGGTGAGGCCCCCTCTGCAGAGTGCGCCATTGAGGGGAGAGCCTCATCTTCCCGAGCATCTCCTGTGGGACTGGCGGGGAGCTGCTTTCCATTTGCGGTGGAGGCGGGAGAGGAAGACTCCCTGCTGCGCAGTCCTTCGCTTACCCCCGTGCTGGCGCGGCTTTGAGGCCTCCTGGGAGAGGGGATACCAGCAGCTTCCCCTGCAGATGGATGCATTGATGCAGAAGAGAGCTCCTGAGAGGTCGTAAGACCACGGGATCGTTGCACCGGCCATACAAGTCGCAACGTTCACGTATGTGTACGTGTATGTGTATGTGCGTGTGTGTACACATTCAAGGGACATGGGCAGCTTCAGCGGCGTTGTCGGAGGCCTCACACGCCCCTACCCTCTCCTCCTGGTAAGCGAGGGGCCTTCGCCATGGGTCAAATGCAGGAAGGACCGAGATTCGTTGTAGAAGCAGAGGCATGCATGCAGGCCGCTTTGGGTGTAGGCGGGTTGAGAGTGTAGTAAGGGAATATGGGGAGGAATGTGGTCATTAAAGAAGAATACAATACAAAAAAATAAAGGAAGCAAAGAGGGGAGAGGAAAAAAGGGTCCGGTTGAGATTAAATACGATATATCTCAGTTCCTAGCCATACGGTGGTGGACTGAGAGCACAGGAACGACCAACTGTGGTGACATGAGTTTTTGTGAATATTCGAGGCAAAACACCATTTAGATAGGCAGTAAAATTGAGTATTTCTACTTAAATAATCATAAGATGCACATGAATTGAGATTGCACTCTGCTTGCATCCCGTACATCTTAACGTTCTGCCAGCAGCGCCTAGCAGTCCATCAAGGCCAGTGGTTCGGTGCCGCACGTCTAGGTCCGCTGTTAACATTCCTTCTGTGTATGTGCTCCCTGATGTATATTGTAGCTCAGCATTCTAGCCCGAATTCCGTAACTCCACTCCTGTAAGAACAGTCGAGTGCCTGTAACCTTCAACGAAGAGAGAGTCATTCGCTACACGCAAGCCAATTTACGTCCACTGCACGGCTTCATCTAACACCGAGGTTCGTGCTTTTAAGGCTGCCCATTAGAGGCCCTCAGTGCTACGCAGGCTCATGTACGAGGCCCATGGGTGGGTGGGGGCCGGGAATACATACCACCAGACCAGTTCATGAAAAAAGGATCGCTCACGCTCCACTCCCCCTGCTTCCAATAGACTATCGGAACTCACTATCCAAGGCTTTGCCCCACTACACAATGCCCTCCTGTCTGTCATGACGCATTAGGACCACCCGATCGCCTTTCGGGATAAGGCGCGAGACGCAGGCGCTCGAGGAAAACGGGCGAAGTGCCATCATGGCCTCTACTTCAAGGCTTGGCTCAGCTGTCTCTTAATGTACAACAAAAACGGCGATCGACGCCCGAGGGCGCCCAAAGCGATGCTTTTTACTTTTTTTCTTTGTTGCAAGTCACTAGTCTGTTAGGATGCTTCAAAGTGCCAATAAAAATTTGCACTCGTACACCGTAGAAGACCTGAAACCCCATGTCGTGTAGTAGCACTTTTTCGCAGTAAGACTGGGGTTTTGTTCGTTACTTCTCCCTGGCTGCCGCTTGGAGCCCCCTTATACTCGGAATGCCCCCGGTTCGGCGCAGGGGGAAGGGGAGACTGGGGGGCAGCCATGTCCACTGTGGTGTGGATGCGGAAGCATCTCCGGCAGCCCTCCTTCGGGAAGCTCTGAGGTGGCTAGCGCATACATCTTAGAAAAGAAGGCATCCAGATAGCCGAGGGTCTCCCACCTGTCTGTAGCACAACGGACGATGGCTGTCTTCGGAGAGATAGTAAACCTTAGCAGCAGGTGGAACTTTGGAGGCAGGAATATCAGGGCATGCAGTGTCTCAAGCTGGGGCCCTCGTATAGTCTGGGGCCCTCCTCCTGGGGTCTTTTCACAGGTGCCCTCTGTGTGGTATTTAAGGTTCGTTAGAATTTCACTATAAGGAATTTGGCCATCAAAGTATTCATCCACGAAAACATCGCAGGCCCCCATGAGGGGAGGGCCCCTGTGCATTTCTCCTTCCCCTGCTGGCGCTACCTCCTGTCCCCCCACTCCAGAAGAATAGCTCGCTGGCGCATGCTCAGCAGGCACGGGGGAGCCTCCAGGGGCCTCGATGTCAGGGGGGCCTAGAGCAAACTCGGAGGAATAGACGGGGTTTGGGGCTGCATGCCCTTCCTCAGTTGTCTCATGCAGCCACTGATCCTGCAAGCATCCTCAGACACCACTCTCAACAGGCCACCCCTGCTGCGTATCTGCCGTGTGAATTCATGCATGCAAACAGCCTATATCGAGTGTACAGACACAACACCCACATGCAAAGCAGCCAGTGTCTAAAACAGGGACGCGTGCGCTGTGCGAAGATGGAACACGCATGCGTCAAGTCTCTGAGCCGCGTTTCTGCATTTGCATGCGCATGGGGCCATGACACTCTGAGCTGTGTGTTTGTTCGAGCATGCGGGCGTGCGTGTTTCCTTGCGAAAAAAAACAACGCATGCATCACCAGTAGGCTTTGCACAGATCCAGCAGCACAGAGAGTCGCACTCGAGAATAGTCGAATGTCTCGGGCTCCAGCGTGATGCTCTCTTCGATCAAAAACGGACTGAGAGACATCTGGATCATTCGCTTCACTACAGAACTCTCCAGGTCGAGTGTCTGCATCCCCGCACACAAGCGCCACAAAAATGTGAGCTATTTGTTCTTAATTTGAACTGTATATCCCCCGAAAAGGTGGAAGGCGGATGGAGACCGCCACAGCCCCTCAATCCCGAACCGTTACGAGCACCTCCCTCATATACCTTGACGGATCTTGCGGTGTCTCTACGGCTCCAAATGGTCTGGAACAGCACAGCTCGAAATTCTGCTGGGGCGCATATCTGAAGACAGGAGGCAACCGAATGCAGAAGAATGCATGCACGAAAAAATGCAGACTTGAGCCAGGAGAGTCGAGCACAGGGAGTCAGGCACGCGCAGCATCTTCCCACCCCCAGCCCTCCCCCCGCTGGCTGACGCCCCTTTCCGCTACAGCGCAACACATTTCTAGCGCCCATGAACCGAGAGAGTAAACAGGCAGAAGAAGGAAAATAACAAAGCGATCGCAATGCAGCTGCGAGGGGAGTGCTGCAGCAGCCAGCCCGACATGCACCGGCAGGAACAGGTCCTGGAATGAGACGGCGAATGGCTGCAGACTGCCAGAGTATGCAGCGCCTTGAGAGTCGCTGAAACGAAGTCCAACTGAGAATACTGCTGGAACGGGCTCCACAGGAAGTAGCCTGCACAATGCTCAGCATTCCGAGCAGCCACAAGCGCATGCAAAGTGGGAAAGCAGGAGAACGAAAACACTAGGAAGCCACATCAACGACTCATCCATGCTCCAATAGACGCACATGCACCACATAACGCACCACATGCAACCCCAAGCCAGCAACCAGACAAACATGCAGAGAGACACAGACATACAGACAAACATGCAGAGAGACACAGACATACAGATAAACATGCAGACAGACACAGACACTAGGCACTCCTTCAGAAGGAGCTCCCTCCAGCACCGGTTGTTGTTGGTGCAGTGCTGCTGCTGCTGCTTTTAAAGCAGCAGTAGCCTTTGAAAGGGATATTACAAAGCAGCCCATAGAGCGGCAGGGATTTTTTCGTAGGTGTTTGTACTTGAGAATGATCTTGTAGTCGAATGGAAAGGCATCCTCGGAGGCTTCTCGGAGCATCCGAGCTTCTTCTTCCGTCGGCGTATCCCTGTCTCCTGGGGAACAGTTCATGGAGGGGCTGTCGGGCAGTGCACTCAGAGGGCTCTGTAGGAAAGGGATGCACACACTGTGGAGTGGACGGTAAGAGGGGCAGTGCGAGAAGAACAACTCGATGGCGTAAAGAGAGCGCATCCGGAGTGCCTCCTGCGCTGCCATGAGGCCCTGTTCTTGGCCTGAGGTAGAGGGCCCCCCCCCCGCAGGAAGGGGGCCCCCAAGAGGGGCCCTGCAGAGGCCCTCTGGAGGGGCCTCAACGACGCGCAGGCGGAAAGGGAGGCACACAGAGAAGGCGTGTGAGGCGACAAAGTCGTAGTAGGCTTCTACTGCTGAGGCGGTCCCCCCGAAAAGGCTGCGAAGACGCTCAGCGGAAAGAACACGAGGCAGATCAGGACGGCAAGTTGGAGGGGTCTCGCCATAGACCAAAGCCTGCAGCATCGAAAAGCACGAAAAGACACAAGCCACCTCCAGAGGCTTCCCCACGACTTGCTCGTAGCCTGCGCCCCTTCTGCCTGGAAAGGCGCAAGCGACGGCAGCAGCAAAACGCATGGCGAAGAAAAACGGCAACAATTGAATCCCCATGAGGAGCACCTCAATAGCAGCCTCCCCGTGCACTTGCTCGTAGACCTCCTGGAAGCAAGAAATCCCACGTTTGCCCCCTTGGTGTGGCTCTTCAGTTGAAGCAGCCACTTCAAGAGACTGGAGAAGGCCCTTTGAGGCAGCTGGGGGAGTCAGGAAGAAGGCAGCCTGCTGATCGAGGAGTCCACAGAGGATGCGACGTTCCTGAGTTGATTTGATGAGGGTTATAAACGGCACAGGCCCCTCGAATCTGCGCAGACGCATGCAGCCTGCCGCTTGCGGTTCGGGGTGTTGTGGCAAAATTCTAAAGCTGCATGCATGCACGTTGTTGGGGCCCCGAGACAAATACTCAAAAGCAGCGGGAGGAGAGCTGCGAGTTCCTCAGCAGCACGAAGACGCCGCTTAGCACGCAGCATGCAATGACAGCATCACCTCCGCGGCTGGCACAAAGCAACAAGATGGATGACTTTTCTCTTCAAGCGCAAGATCGCGCTTACCTATACTGTGGTGGCGCAACATGTGTGAGGTACCGCTCAACGAGGCCGCTTGCCTCCCCTCCAGTCACAGTCAACAAGGCAACTGCAAGAGGTACAAGCAGGGGGCATTGGCACAGCTCCAGGAAAGAGGCACACATTCTCTCAGATGGGGAGAGCTGCAGCACCAGCAATCCTGCGTACACGCCGCTACAGCTGCAGTAGATACGCTGACTGCATCAGACAACAAGGGAAAGGAAAGCAGCCTCACGAAGAGCCCGATCGCTCGCATAATGAAGAGCCAAGAGGAGCAAGGCAGCCTCCTGTCGACAGTCGAATCCCCCCCGGCCCTGCGCGAGATCCTGTAGCAGAAGTCCGACTCCTTCCCGTATCTCGCTGCTCCCCCTGTGTGTTTGTAGCAGCTGGGGGGCAGCAAGCACACGAACAGCGAGTTTTTTAAATTGCTAAAGCCACTTTGCAGGATAACCGCCACCCCACACTGGTGCCTCGCTCTCTCCCCACGAGCAACACGGGGGCCCCTGGGTCAAGAGCAAGAGGGCCCCTTTGGAGCTTCCTTTCGGGAATAGAGACCCTCCCGACCCCCCCGCCCGTCCCTCCCACCCTGCACATACGTCCTGCATGCAGTCTGTTGTCATGCGCCTTCGGCTTTAACCAGCCGACTCTGGCACGCCACCCCTACGAAGGCTTCAAGGTGTCTCTAGCGGGGTGACAAGAACGGCATTGCGGACCTGCTTAATCACGGCGAGGAGACAAAGTGCAGCGTGCCAGCTCCGCCTGCCGTCCGCCTTATCTGTTGCTGCTGCAGTAAGGCTGAGACGTCTGAGCAGCGGCAGGAGCCGCTGCGGAGGGATGCCGCGGTGTACAGACAGCTCGAAGATCAGGGAGGAGAAATACACAAGGTCTTCGGGGGGCTCAAGCGTCTCTAAGAAGCTCGCAAGGGGGAGCAGCAGAGACTCGCACACAGAGGGCTCCGGCGGCTTTTTCTGAGGCTTTTGAAGGCACTGACAAGGCCCTCTCTTTCCGCAGGAAGCACAAGGCGCAGGGGAGGAAGAGCCTTGAAGCGAAGCCTCAGCCGCGCGAGACGCATGATGCAGCAACAGCAACACGCTCGCCTCCAATTCGACGGGATGGCATCTGAGTGCACCCGCACACGCAAGCGTCGAGAACAAGCTCCTCTGCGCTTTTCTTTGGAGGAATTTCCAAAATAATTCGTGCTTCCAGCAGCAGGCAGTACAGAAGCCTCTCTGTGCCGCCCCAAAGTGCGTGAACAAAGGGGCCTTTATCAACATCCCCAGCGGCTGCAAGGGCTGGCCTTTTTGACCAATCGATCTGTCGAGCTTCAGGGCAGAACGTGTGTCTGTCTTCTTTCTCTTTATCAACAAGCATCTAAGAAGCTTGCGAGTGGGTCTGGATCGCCGGAGAGTGTGGCCTTATTACCGGAGGTTCTCGCAGAGGAAAGCCTGGAGTTGCTGGCAGGCAAGCGGGGATCTCAAGCTGCTCCTGAGCAAGAATCTGAAGACTACTGCATGCACTTCGGGAGCGCTGCGTGGCCTTTTGAACTCGTACATGACTCCGCAGACGTCGAACAGGTTTGCAGCGGCACCCCGCCAGCTGGAATTGCTCCTGCAGCAGTGCAGAAGGAGGGCCTGTAGCAGCTGCTCTTTCACAGAGGGGGGGTCGCTCGCTGAGGGGCAGAAGACTGTAGGAGAGCTTCCCGCGAAGGCTGCACAGAAGTCGGGGTGTTGCATTAAGGCCATGTACCACCTGCGAAAAAAATCGAATTCCAAGCAGTATGGTGGGATATGGCGGAGTGATGCCTGAGCGGGCAGAGGGGCCCCCCGTAAGAGGCCTCGACATGCGCGGTTTGAGCGGAGACAGCAGCAGCTGCTGCTGTCTCCGCTCAAACCGCAGTCCAGCGCGCAAAACTCAGAGTTTACCGAATGCAGAGGACACGTTCGTGAGGATTCATGGTCTGGTTCTGCACAAGCTCCCTTAGCCGAGCTGAAAGCAGAATGGCATGGGGACTGCCTGTGAGCCGCTCCACTCCACCCGGTCCTGGTAATCTCTGAGAACCTCCAGAAAGGGGCGAGTTTCTCAAGGCTACAGCGAGGAGAGCCCACGCGTGGAGAAGATGCAGTCTCGAGGAGTGGAGAAGGGGCAGCAACATGTCGAGAGACACAAACGCGGGGAGGCAGAGCAGCCTGTGCAGCAAGGAAAAGGCCAGAGGGGTGCAATTACGCGCTATGCACATGACGCACTGCCCTCTCCTCCGCTTCCCCCTTCCCCGCATTCGCCATGCGAGTTTCCTTCTACAACGGCCGATGCAAAAAATACGCTCCACCTTCCAAAGCCTCACCGAGAAAAAAACGCCAGGTGCATGCAGATAGCTAGCTGGGGCCAGTCCCCATAACTCCAAAAGCCCTCCAGCACTACTGACAAGGCCTTCTTCAACGATTTGGCAAAGTCTCGAGCCAGCCGGGGAGGAGGCAAACAATCTCCCCGCATGCTACTGCTGCCCGAGCTGCTGAGTGTTACTGCTGGAAGAGGGACGGCAGACACCCCAATCGAGGGGACTGCACAAAAGACACAACTCACACGCGAGACACTCACACCCCCAGGCCTATATTGCTGCTCATCATACTGCTGCTCATACTGTTGCTGCTCATACTGTTGCTGCTCATACTGCTCCTGCTATGCATTTGTCAACCCTCACAGTAACCCCCCTGCTGTTTCTAGCCTCTCGGGAGCCGCGCTAGAACCCCCTTTTCAAGATCCTTTCGCTCAGGCAACCGCTCTAGTGGCCTACTCTTGTAGTGTAGCCCGTTCGTTTCTTCTTGGCAGGGATAAGGGCCTCCTAGGTGTCTTCCTGGTGTATATCCGAGTGCGTTGCCTTCGGAGGAGTCTGAGGTGACACGGCCCTTCATGTCAAGGCCGTTTTTGAGGGACTGTCTCCCCGTTTGTGTGAGCTCTGAAAGGTCTTCCTCTTTCGTGGGGAGGCCTCTCTCCGGCGCTTCTCTGGCGAGCCGACTCTCACAGACTATGTTGGCAGAGAGGTGACGCATGCAACGCAAGAGAAGCACTGCATAGGCCTCAGCAGCTAGTTGACGCTCCCTCTGAAGAAGATCTGTCAAAAACAGGGGAGATGAAGAAGCCTTCGTTGAATCCCCCTGCTGCGCCACTGAAGCCAACTGCAGAGTGCCTGCAGCAGCTACGCTGAGGGAACTTCCAAAGCCTTCAGGGCCTAGCAGAGGCGATAGCAATCCTAAGGAAAAAACGCACAAAAGACATACAAGAGAATCAGTAGATCGGGTAAAAGACCACATCAAAGGTGTGCAGTATCCAGCTTTCTGATGGGCCGCTCATTGTATGCCCTGCGGTCTGTCTCCCTCTTTGTCTGTCTATCTGTCTGTCTGTCTGTCTAGCACTCTCTGTATCTGTCTGTCTGTCTGTCTGTCTGTCTGTCTGTCTCTGTCTGTCTCTCTCTCACGCTCACTCTGTCTCTCTCTCTCTCTCTGTCTCTCTCTGTCTGTCTCTCTGTCTCTCTCTCTCTCTCTCTGTCACTCTGTTTCTGTTTCTTTCTCCCCATGACTCCGACTGCACGCGTATATACACCACTTGGCTCCCCCCTTTGCTACTGTTTCTTTAACCACTCCGGAAGCCCAGCCCCTACTACCACCCCAAAACTGCCTCCCTGTGCTCCTTGTACCGGGGTATGCCAATTCAAGTTCCTCAAGACACGTGCATGCAAAGGCTCTAAAGGGGGCGTCGGCTGGAGATCCCACGTTCCTCGCGAATGCATGCAGAAGCCCGACGAGGCGCTGCAGCCACTGGGGAGCCACCAGGAGACAGTCTAGAGACACTGCCATCGACACCCACACCTGCAATGTCACATAGCGTGAAAGCACTGAGAAGGGTCGCTTAACTACTACAGTTGCAGAGGGGCCGGAGCATCGCATGGCTCCTGCCCTTGGCAGCGGAGAACGGGGAAGTCGCGAGATCCCCCTGCTGCTGCTGCTGCTGCTGCTGCTGCTGCTGCTGTTACTGCTGGGGGATGCGGGGAAGGACATGTTGGATTCGGCGGGAGAAGCTGAGGCTCCGGAGCCGCTGCTGCACGTAGAAGTAGGCCTCAAGGAGTCTCCCTCCAAGGGTGTTGCCTCTGAGGCTTCTGCAGCCGTGGATTTAGCGTAGTTTTTGCAGGGGGGGGATTGCAAAGGGGCACTATTAGGCTCTCCGGATCGAGCAGCAGCCGTTGGTGCAGCAGTTGCTTCTGGCGCTGTCTCTGCAGCCACTCTCAGGGGGCCTCCTGTCCGTCGTCGCTCTACAGCCGGGGTGTCTCCGGAGCCTTGGGGCCCCTTGCGAAGCCTCATTCCTCTTGCATAAGGGGAAGTCGATCTGCCAGTGTCTATTGCTGGGGAAGTCGCCTCTTCAACAGGAGTGGCTTCGGGCTGTTGCTGCTCTTCCGCAGCAGCGCCATGGGCAGCTGAAGCGAGACTTTCTTCAGTCCAGTGTATTTTTCGGTGACGGCCTGTCTTAATAGTGAAAGGCACAGCGTTGCAGACGATTGCATCCAAAGCAGCGAAGGCTGCATGAAGACGCTGAGTATCCGAGAGGAGGCTTCCGCAGTTCGCCTCCAGCGTCAGCAGAGCAGACACGCGAGAGTGGTCGTTGTGTGCCAGCGCAATCGAATAGAGCAAGTATCCCAGGGGGCCCTCCCCCCCGGGGGCCCCTCGCGAGACGCCGGTGGAGGAGCCCTTACCCGAGGCCCCATGAGGTACACTAGAGGGGGGCCCCTTGTCGGCGTGATGCGAGAAGGGAGACGAGGCGTGGAAAGGCACTTCCGAATAAGAGGAAGTGGATTCTGATGGCAAAGCTCCCACTCCTTCGGGGCGGGGGTCGGAGTTTCCACCTGCCAGCGTGCTCATCGAAGTATCCATCTGGGGAGGACCATGGGGCCCTCCCAACAGACTCGAAGCATTCATTCTGCAGTGGCTTCGCAAGAAGTTTTCGTGCCCATCCAAAGAACGAGCGCCTGCAGAAACTAATGGGACGGGGGGCCCCTCCTGGGGGCCCCTGAGGCGGAGCGGCGACGCTTATTTGTGCAAGTCTCCGCTGTCTCAAACATGGGAATAAGCATAGCTTCTTGAATACAAAAAGCAGTTCTGGCTGCGAGACAAAGGGGTACAAAAAGAGCCGTCTTTACACCCACAAAGTGCAAGAGGGCCCCCAGGGGCGACACGACAGCAGTGGCCAGAACCACCAGGTGCCCCCCGTAGAGCACTCCCTGGTGCCTGCCCTCCGCCTACGCAGGAGTTCGAATAACGTGGTTTTACTCTCCCTCTTCACGTTATTTAAGACGTTTTTCGTCTTCTCTCTCCTCGTTGTTGCTCAGCGGAGCGAGCGGCTGCAAATGAAAAGTGCCGTGAGTCCCTTGAACTTGAATGTTCATGGGCGTCGTCATATATAGGGCCACACTCGCGTGTGCTTCCATCCACGATTCGACACACTGAAAACGCTAAAATGAGATGGTTGGCGAAGGGCGTGGCGTGGGCTTTACAGTAAAGGATCTTCTATGTCCTGAGCTCTATGATGCCCTCGCCTCCTCCACCCATGACATAGGTACCACAATTACTGTCGCATCGTCACCTGGAAGAACAACACCAGCAGCTTGTGCGAGTTCTCCTCCATCATTTGATTCCCAGATCAACCACCTTCTCGTCCCTCCTCGAATCGTCACCTTGCGGGTGAACCGGCTGCGGTGTCCAGACACCGCAGTTGCACTTGCGGAAGCAGAAAAATGCCTCGGAGCCAAGGGCTATGTACACCCCGCCTTCGCGGATATTCTCGTTTTCCCTCGATTTCAAACCCTTTCAGCCAACCAGCCCCGAGTTACCAGCTGTACAGAGCATGGGGAGCCCTCAGGGAGTTTTCAGGTGGGCCCTTCCTCGGCGGATACACCAGTGCCCAGCATCCCTCATGGCAGCACTCCTGACACCAGCGATTCTCCTTTATCTGGGTATCACTCTCGAACTGGGGCTTTCAGAGGTCCTATGGTGGTTGTCGGGCCGCAATGTGGTCAGTCCGTCCTTCGAGGTTCCCACGTTTTTGCACCAGGCATTCTCGCAGCAGAGAGAGGCATAAGGGAGGGGGCAGAAGTGTCTGTATGGGCCTTGCCGCGTCCCTTCAGAGGTGCAGGGCCCTTCGAAAGGCTCCGAGCGTCTGGGGAAGCAAAAGGGGTCATCCTGTCGCCCGTAGGAGGCGATCTCGTTGCATGCATGCGGCCACTCAAGTTCCTAAGGGGAGCCTACATTGGGGAGAAGGACAGAGAGGCTGTCGAGCGATGGGGTGTCTTCTGTGGGAGGGGTCGTCTGGTGCAACCACTTAAGGAAGTCTTCATGCACAGCAAAGGGCAGGCCATATGCATGCAGAGGTAAGGCGGGCTCCATACTACCGAGCCTTTTAAGTTCCCCTTGCAGCATTCTGCAATGCTTTCAGAGGGCCTCCAGTCGTAGGGGGTCCTTCGGGCTACTTTTCGGACAAGTCTGCTCGCGTTATTCCGTAGACCGTACACCAAAACGTCTGTCTTCTTCCCAGCTGCGCGTGCATCACTGCAAAAGTACACTCTCCGCATCAGTGTTTGCGTCATGCGTTTTTACTCCTGCATGCCCGAATGATGCAGAGTCGTCCTTTCCTCGACTCGGGGCGGCGGTTACTGCTGCACCAAGGAGGCGGAAAATGGACACCTAATTGTGGGTGCAATTGATTTTCCTCGTGTTCCTGTTGCTGCTGATGGCAACGGGTTTCTGGAGGCTGTATCTTTCTTCGTGTGCATGCGGGTGTGCAGCGCCTTTGATTTGTCCGATCTGCCCGCCTCGTTGGTCGCGCAGCAGCTGCCTTCGTGCCTTGTGGGTTTGGTGCTCTCTCCCCAGCCTGGCGAGCATGTGCTGGACATGTGCGCAGCTCCAGGCCATAAGACAGCCCATCTAGCGTCTCTTATGAGAAACACTGGGGTGCTAGTAGCCCTTGAGAGGAGCAAGAAGAGAGCAGAGGACATGTTATCCCTCCTGGCCCGCTTGGGGGCCCCCCGCGTGGAATGCATCCACGCAGATAGCACGAAAGACATGTGGCATTGCTCGCTTGGAGAGGCTTCCCAGCTTAAGTCTCGATTCGATAAGGTACTGGCAGATGTACCTTGCACAGGTCTCGGATTGCGACCACGCATCGTCTTTGACGACGTGGACGCGCGCTCGGTAAAGGCGGCTGCACTCTATCAAAGACAGTTTCTCTCTAAGGGCACAGAGCTACTTAGACCGGGGGGTATTCTAGTATACTCCACATGCTCTATCAGCTGGGAAGAAAACGAGGGCAACGTAGAATGGGCCCTTAAAAAGCTGCCTTTAGATCTAGAGCCTGCGGAACCCTTCTACGCAGCTGCGGAGCGAAGGCATGAAGGTTCCAAGGTGCAACGCTTCTGTGTAGCGGGAGACACTATTGGATTTTTCATTGCAAAGTTCAAAAGGCGAAGCTAACCCCTTAAAGAATCTCTCCTTAAAAGGAGTTCCCAGAGACTCCAAACGCATCACTAGGAGGAGGCGCTTTGAGGATTTATCTGGCTTTTTCAAGCACATTATCTACATACAACTGCGGTGTATGTACGTTGAAGGCTTTTTGCACTCGGTTCCTTCATTTAAAATACATAAACTCCACAAGGATTCCCCGCTGTTCACAATCCTCTGTGGGCTTTTTGAAATTTCACGCCCATGCTGTGCATAGCCACTAACAAAACTAATAGTCTTTATGGAAATATATAGAGCACATTGCATGTAAAGATACATGACGCAGTGCTGCGTCTTCTCCCCGCATGCAGATGCCGCATGTATGCGAGCGTTTACTTCACGTGTGCGATCACGCCAATATATCTGCATAAACTTGTGTTTTTTTGGATCAGCTGCATTGTGAGTGCAACACCTGTTGACTGCTCTAGTGAAGGTGCTTCGCCTCCCCTCCTGTTGTTAGGCTGTGCCGCTGACTGGATAGTTAAAGCTTATATATTTAGGCGGACTCTGTGGCAACAGGAAGCGAGGCGGCGATGGGCAGTGTCTCCTCAAGTTCTTCTTGACTTGAAAGGGCCCTAAAGTGTGCGTAGGCGGCTCCAACACCCATCATTGAGATGAAAACATGGACCCCACAGAATCCAATCCAGTAGATACTGAAGTAGCTAAAGACAACAAACAACAACGAGGCGACTGCCAAAAAGAAAGAGACTGTGTAGCACAGAACAGTCAGGCTTCCAAGAGTCTTTTGCTTGCATGCAGGGAGAGTGACAAGGACGCCGAAGAGACTGCCAATCAGTGCGAAGGAGTTGGTAGCAGTTATCCAGGAAAGAGCCGAGGGATACTTCTCAACGTTTGGAGGGTGCCCTGTCTGAGTCATGAGGTAAATGGAGAGAGCCGCATACACCACGGCCAGCGCACACAACCCTACGTTTATCCTGTTGCCCTTGAATATCGGCTTTCCAGGCACAGAGTTGTCATCCATTTTCACCTGAGTACACACATGGAAACGGAGGGATGCCCGGCCATCTAGAGAGACTGAGACTGAGGTAAACTGAGGTTTTTGGAAGACTCCAAGAGAGTTTGACGAATTTGGCGGTGAGTCGTCAGTGTAGCGAGCGTTTATAGCCGAGAGACATGATAAAATATCCCACAGGGGAACCTGAGAGGTGAAGGATGGGCCAAAAGAGATCTTTAAAAATGCCCTGTAAGTGCTCAAGGTTTCAGATTTATTTGAGATGTGACTTGCTGCGAACTGAGTCGGAGCAGGGAGGGCGTGGTGAGGTCTCTTTAGCATATGCGGACTTTCGCGGTTGCTCCGGTGTGTAGGTGACTCAGACAGGGCAAAACCTTGACAAAACAAAATTCGAATTAATGAACCACAAAGCATTGTACTCAGTATGGCATAGGGGGCCCTCCTTGTCAACGCTTCAACTCTTCACAGAGCAGCGGCTGTACAGTAGGCCGGGGTAACACAACAGGTGTTCCAACGACCGACACCTGGAGCTTCCAGGCTACACGATGCCAACCAAGTGTGAGTTTCAGGTGAGAGAACCACTTATCCATCATTTAGATTTATTTGTCCATGGAATTAGGAAGCCTTTTTTCCCCAAGAGCTCTTGATAATGTACTCGTACTACATGCTGCTGCCGTGTTCGGTCACTTCAGTCCCTGACTCATCGGCAGTCACTGCATGATCTCTCGCTCATGAGCACTTGCTTTAGCCCAGAATCCATGCATTATACTTTTAAAACGTAAAAAGGTGGCCAGCAAGCCAGTACGGGATGTGCTAGGCTCGCAGGGTGGAGACACGAGCCATGACAGAACCATCCAATTCGATTGGCAATGTAGTAAGGACATACAGGGGCTTGGCGAGGGGAATGGGGTACTCTACGGAAATGTTTGACGCCAACGGTTAGCTAGAGATGAGTCATATATAGAGGAACTACTCTTTGTAGGCCAAGCAACTGCCCTTATTTGCCCTCTCCCCCGTGCCTGTGCACCCTTCTCTTTTCACCCTTGTAGTCGGCGCAGCCACAGTTCGACCTTCTGTACACCGCTCCTTGTGGTAACTAAGAATTGAGAACTAGTTGAATGCTCAACTTGACTGCTTGTTTTTCCAATTTGTTGCTGGAGAGAGTTTTTCTCGATGCGATCAAAGAAAAGTACTGCATCGAGCGCATGCGCTGGATGCTGTGTGCAATTTGCTGTCAGACACAAAACAATAGCTATTCCCCCCTTCCCCTCATCTCAAGAACTCTCAAAGGCGCTAGCCGGTAAAGCCGGGAGCTTCTCTAAAGCCCTTATCAACTTCACTAATTTTTTGCATTGAGTCTGGACTTGAATGTGGCTATACGGAGTCTTCAGATAAAGTGTTAGTTGGTAGAGCCGCATGGTTCGGTGCAGCCGTTACTCACTCATACAGTGATTACAGATACAGTGGGATATCAGGTTCCAGACAGCACTCGGTGGTTCAATGATATATTTGGTAACACACAGGAAGGCACACCTTGTGGCATGAGTAATCGGTGAGATGACGCCTGTTGGGGCGGCAGGAGGCGCCCTCCAAGCTTATGCGAATGCAGCAAATCCGCATCTGGTATAAAAGCTTTAATTTCTTGTTGTTAAAATGCTCATGGATGTGTCGATGAGGCAATGCAGACCAGAAGAGCAGACGGGCATGTGGATGGGCATGGTACTCGCAAATTTATCGGATGGTTGGAGAATTTACCTTGCTTTTGCACCCCGCAAATACAGAGATACGTGTGGTCTTTTGGAATGTTTGCTGGAAGAGAATTATTTAATGGTGGCGGTATTCATGCAAAGGCAGTCGTCTACTTGAAGGGATTACCACATTTCGTGCCTTGCTTCACGCTCGCGCCTAACGCAGAAAGCAGCTTAGAGGATTGAAAATGCTAAAGAAGGAAAGCCTATTATACTGTTCAAATATCAAGAAACATGAAACTTTGACTTGCAAAAGCCACAACGTGGACAAACAGCTGCTTTACAAATGCTTTCTCTGGGGTCGAACAGAACAGTCAGAGCTGGTGGTTGCACGATGTACAGCGTCTCAACGATGCAACAATCGACCGGTAAAGCTTCCTCAATGACGGACTGCTTAAGGTTTTACAAGTTGTTGGGCACAACTTCTGCGTCTCTGGCTCAGAAGTCTAGCCCAGCCTAGAATATAGAACCTATGAATGTTGGGTCTGTGGCCACTAGGCCTAGCCTACGGTCTACTCTAAATTAGAACGAAAAGTCAGAGGGCACTCGCCCTCATAGACCACCCCAGTTAACCTTCCAACAATGCACCAGTCTCTAGTATGAAAAAATGAGAGTAGAATTGCAAGCACATGAAAACATGAACGCACTTGAGCAACAAGACTGTATCAACCGGAATCAGGCTGCTTGACGATCAAAAAACTGCACCAGGGAAATGGCGAGCTCCTCAAGAAGACTGCGGCGCACTTAAGGCGGCTAAGATGTGTAGTCTCTGTTGGAGACCCTTCCACGATTATTTATCCAGCCGACACAAGTTCACTTCAGTGGTCGAAAATTGCTAGCGTCATTCGGCAATGGATGAGAAGCAAATTTGTGATTCCCGGTGACGAACTGCAGTCTGCACGTTCACGCTTTAGCGCTGTGCCTAGAATCACCTTTGCTAACGGGCTGCACTACCCAAGGATCGGCAAGTCTACGACATTTATTTTTCGCTTCATATTGGTTTTGAGTCCTAAATACGTGGTCTGGGACTTCTACGATGGAACTGTGCAGAATGGTGTAATCATAGTTTCATCCCACACCAGCCTCCACAGCGCGCACCTATGCTCCCATGCGTGCAATCCATTGGCTTATCCATGGTGTCCCTGGGAGATTCACCTTCAGGTATCCTCTACAAGGCTGCTTTTATCTAAGATGAGCTGGTCAGAGTTGGAACCTCAACGATGTGAGGCAACGTGTTTTACGCGGAGGTCTCAGCAGTGTAGTGAAAGAAGACGACTCTTGGTATGCAACTCGCCTTTTCGGCTTTGAACTGTGTTGTTAATAAGCCGATTCTATCGAATATTGAACTGCAAGTGAACAGGAATGAGTACATATCGAGGGGGAGGTCGTGGATGTGCTGAATAATCAGGAATTTGCAGCAGCAGGCTGGCCTTCTGCTGGTCATCCAGCGCATCGTATTGAGCTGATTAGCGGGTTACCCAGCTTTGTTCCGCAGTACTGGACGCTTCACGCCATGGTAAAAAAATGGCGAGGCAGGCTGATGACTATCTGGGCAAAAGCAGAGTGCGGTAAATGGCCAGCGCCAATTGGCGCAATTTACTGCTATTGATAAAAGAAGGCAGGTAACACATCATCATTAATTTTCAAAGCCCCTTAAAACAAAGCGCTATGACAAGGAAGTTCGCGCTGCCTTATACTGGTGCTTTACATAACAAATTGCACAGCTTTCTTGTTTGCTCGACTTCCAACTCCACAAACGATTTCTTACAAATCCGCATCCACCCTAGTGACTGTGTTCCACATTCACACTGTTAAATTCGAGTAGCTGTGCATGGCTCTTCACATGTTAATGCTCCTAAACGGCTGCGACGGCAGCTTAATCGGAATTTCAGTGAGATAATGGAAAAGGGCTGCATGGCTGTCTACATTGTTGATGCCTTGGTATTTCCCCAAGCATCCAAGAGGGTCTACATGGCCTACAGCAATTCAGTGGTTGGGGGCAAGCAGTGCTTTTTGAAGGCATACAATTGTTCGATTCTATGCTAGCGATTGCATTTCCAAGAATCTACGTTGGGCTGCAGGAATCGAGCCAGACTCAGCAACTACTGAAGCAACAACAGCATGGCCTTTACCTTTGCGCAGGCCCACGGAAGTTGCGAAGCTTGTACTGCAGAATTCTTTCCGATTGTTCAGAGCGGTTTTCCTTTAACTGGCCTACGTGAACATATGTAATCTGTGACCCCTATAGAGGAGGCTTCTGTACATTAAGGAGCTTATTCTCCTCTTTGCAACTCCTTCGGCACTTGTGCTGTCCGGTCGTGAGCATCAGTGCTTTAATGCAATGAATCCAAGTGAAGGCGCAGTGGGTGCTATTTCCTTCCAACATGCTATCCATTCTGCAAAGCATCAAATGATTACTTGTTATTCTTGGTACCGCGCGGAAACGGAACAGCTGTATCCATTGCAGGACAAGTACCTTTCTGCGGCCTAGCGGGACGCGAAATAATAGAGCTCGCACTGCTTATATGGGCATCCTTTTACTATTCAGGCCGACTCTCTGCCTTTATTTGACCGTCCGAAGGGTGTGGGGATTTAGATAATTGGCTAGGCCTGTTTTCTGACTTGGGCGGCTCCTGAAAAACTATTGTGCAGTGAATTATATTAGCAGCTTTACCAATGAGGTTGCCACCGCGCTCTTACGGCGCCCCGACAACTCGCTATTGCGCAGCGCAGTTGCTCTTGAATGTGATGATGAACCTTTTTTTACAGAGAATGCGTTCGTTCTACACTTCTGGATCTAGTCATCCGCTTTTATTGCAAAAGTCTACGATGGTACATGGGTGAAGCACTACCATATCGCGGACGGCTGTCCGTGGTTCACAACAAAGTAATGAGTCTTCGTGTGTGCAGCCCGCTTGTACAGTTCGATTTTGCCTCGCATTGCCGCTTTCCGCAGGACCACATCCCCATCTTCTTTCGGGTCCTAGCGGGATCCACATTGCAGTAGAAGAGCTATCACGATCTTTCAGGTGGACTGGGATGCGGTCGGCGTCAGACGAGCGTGCACTGTCCCAATCAGATTGCCAGCAGCTGAAACATGCTATGTTTTAAAACCGGACCTTTAGCACAATCAGCCGGTTCCCGAAAACACTTTAACTGATATCGCTTTGAACATCACTGTTGGACTTCGGCACAGCAAGGAGAAAAGGGCATCTCGTGGTTCTTGACAAACAGACTCGGCAAGTATGCTCACGTCGTCCTTGGTTCAAACTGTCTTAGAAGTCAGAGAGTCATGCAATCATCCTAAGCTAGTGTTTGGAAACTTCACAGATTCCCCAGGAGTATCATCACGGATGAGAATACGAAGCCCGTTATAGCGTTCTAACGTTCGTCCATGACTCGCCTACACATTGACCATGATATAGCAAATCACCCTGAGACAGTTATGGTATTTGGTACTCTCTGCTCACGTAACTCCAGTTGCTTTCTTTGATGTTTTATCTTCTGTTGAGCGCACTGAAAAACCAACAGTGCACGACTCTACCATTCCTCTCGCGAATTGTCGGTCTACACGGAGAACCTTCCTTCCGATCTGGGCCTGCACTTGGTGTTCCGGGGTCAGCAGTCACCCCTACCGGCGGAGCTTTGTAGAGGACAGCTGGCTGATGCATGCGGATGAGTGCGGAAAACACAAAAGACCAGCACGGTATTATGATAAGCGCCGGTGCTTTGTGTGTTCTGAGCCTGGAGATTTGATCATTTGAGATCATAAGACATTATAAGGAAAACTAGACGACGACCAGATGAAGACGTTTGCAGCCAGGTGGTTGTAACCATCCTCTCATGAATCAGTGCTGCTGTTTTATCGATTCCCCCCCAAATCTCAGGTACCACAGGACTATCAATTTAGGCTTTCTTAAAATGGCTCAGAGCTCCTGATAGATTTGTGGGCTTTGCCGCAGAGGGCGATCGCCCCTCTTGAGGTGATGTATTCACATGAAGCTATAGATGTGCTGGGTTCTGAGACTAGCGAGCGCTGAAACAATACATTAAACAGAAGTTTATCGTGAAATGAGGTCCGAGGGAACGCCGACCTTAGTTGTTGAGAACAGTTCAGCTACGATTTCGCAGGCTGCAGGGAACTTTGTGGCATCACGGGAATGAAAAAGCCCCCTACGCGGGTTATGGCGCATTAAAGGGAGCAACAGAGGACAGCCTCTTAGTTCAAGGTCAAAAAGTGCTATCGCGACTCAGTACAAGATGTTTAGCGGATCGTCTAGGCACGGAAAAATTGCGAAAGTTCAATCTGCCTGTTCACGTTGGGGCAGTCTGTGTTTGTTCGAAGAGTGTTAATTGCCATAGACAGTGCTCCCCGCGTTCCTTCAATTGCCCTTCCCCATTGGATGCTTTGTCTGGATCTGCTACCGCCAGGTTCTGCTTGAAACGCTGCCATATATTTATGCTTAGTCGTGCTCTACGCCCTGATTGATGTCCAGGCACGTTCAGACATGTTGTCTCATCACATTCCCTACTGCCTGCTCTGCGTCTTTAAATTCAACCGCGCAGCATACAACAGTTGTGTTTGCATGCAGATAATTTCATCATAGGAGCGGAAGAACCTGCATCGGGCTGTGTATTGTGTTTTCCCGTACACAGTCTACTTGTCTTCTGCTTTTCTTGTTGCAGGGGGCTGACTTACTGCAGCAGCCAGACGACCGCAGGTCTGCACGCCGCTGTGGTCGCCTTGGTTTGGTCCCCCATTCGCTGTTGGCTTGTATGTGTCTTTCTTGCCTCCTATGTGGCTCTCACTTTCCTATTCTACCTCGAACTCTTATAACTTCATGGGGAGTGGCGATAGGGCGGCAACTCTTCCGCCATCCTTCGTGCCAGCTGTCCTGACGTGCAGGAGCGGAATAACGTGTCTGGACACGGTGAACGTAAATACACTTTCCCACTAGATATCTTACTTTGGGGGCCCAAGGCAAAGGTTAGCCAATGACAAAGTGCTCGAAGGTGCAAAGCTACTCTGGATCACCATACGGAAGCTCTCAATTCCCTTGACATATATCAACGCTTTGTAGGAAGCTATCAGGCGTCTCTGGCGAAGGAATTTCACCACTCTTTGGCACTGCCCCATGCCAAGAGTGGTGACGACAGCAGACAGGTAGGCCCTGTGCTCCGGAAATCTACGCACAGCAGCTGTTACTCGGCACGTAGCATCCGTAATTATCGTGTGGAGTTCGACCAGCTGTGTGAAACGTAGTCCTTTAGAACAGGCGAGCCAAATCGTTGGTACTTCAGTAGGCCATAACTGGAGACAGCAGCTGTGACAGAAACCCGCCGAGTGTAGCTGGTTCCCCTGAAGAGCCGCATTCCATGTGCGAATAGCTCAAGTTAAGCGCGTATGGGTGCTTTCAGAGCATACCGAATGCGTTGAATGGTGCCGTACTCAAGCTAAATAAGCGCAAAAGTCTGCTGCCAAGCTGGTAGCTACTGATATTTGGAGCTGTGCGGGCACCGCGGGAGGACGAGTACTATTGATGAAGCCTAGAAGCCCTCCAGGATGCCCGCTTTAGGCGAGATACCGGCTTTGCATCGCTTTGTTTTCATTCGAACCATGGTGGCCTCTTACGAGGAAGTGTAGCAACCTAAGATGGGAGCCAATATGTACTGTTCTACGCCATCCTGGTGGCAAGCAAAAGGGTTACCTAGTCACAAACAGAACCTCAACGGCCCCCGCTCAGTATGCTGTGCATCTCCATGGCCCAAAGCCTGCGTATAAGTGCTGCAAAACATGGCAGATCAACGACTCGCGCATTTTTTCCGTGAGTGTGAGCGGATGCCTTTAGGCAGAGGGGAGCGGGGGGGCGGGGCGGCCTGCGGATGGGGTAGCAGATGACTGGCGTGCGCGTCTCAGGAATGACACGCGCTTATTGCAGGCTCGAGCGGGGTAAATAATCCCGAGGAGGCCAATAACAAGAGGATAAAGCATTGACAAAGTGAAGGAAGCGCTTCTCAAAGAGGAGGCCACAGTAGAGTGACACTGGTGTCCTCGATCGGGGGGCTTAGTAGAGGGTTTGTTTGTTGCAAAGGAGGCAGCAGGGGTGCCACCAGCAGCAGTACCGTGTTTGTTGCACCGATTTTATGTAATGAATGGCAGCAGTCCACATAAAATCACGGGTTTCTTCCATTTCATGCGACCCCTCAACAGCATGGACCGGCGGCTCTATTGGATGCTCCGTTGCGCTGCCAGTAGGAGGTAGGGGCTTGAACTGTTGTACAGATGTAGGTATCTGCGTTCGTTTCTTTTGCGAGGCGTGCGCCTTCATCTGTCTCCTGTGGCGCTTTCAGTTCCCTTCCTCCCTTTGCTTTTTATTCTCACCGCTTTCTCGAGGTTTTCCGGCCGCTAATTCTCACGCTTGCAGCAAGAGAAGGAGAAGCAAGAGCGGCGACGGTAGAGTACCTCGTCAGCTCCATGAGCGGCGCATGTATGTGTTGTTTCTCCCTCTCTCTCTCTTTCTCGTTCTGAACAAGCCCCTCTCTTGTTCGCTTTCCTACGAACTACGGTATTAGCGGCATATTCCTAGGCGTCGTGCTGCAGGCCTTCGCCCCCCATGGATTTCCGGAGCGAGGCAAAACGATTCTGACCCTCGATTTTTCCCCTCCTGGACGAAAAGCTGCGTTTTACGATCTGGCACCGGCATCTTCAGAAACGTCCACAAGGTATTTTGTATATATATGGCTATATATATGTATGACACGTCAGCACCTGCCGCAAGCGTTCGCTGCTCGTTTTTATTCCACGGATACTCGCACACAGGAGGAAGGCCTTCTCGGCACGGGTGCCCAAAGGGGAGCGGGAAGAGGAGGAAGAATCCAAAATCTTTGTAGCCACGCAATAAAAAGGCCCCATGAGTCGACAGAGTTCATGGCTCTGCTCGCGTAGGGGCTTGCGCTGCCCCTTTTATCCCCAGTAGCGTCGATCTGGAAGCAGAAGCAGCCGCAAGGCGGACGGCTTCACATGTTGCTGGCTACGGGAAGCTCTCTGTCAAAGTATCCAGAAGCCGCTCCTCCCTTCGGGGAAGACGGTGAGGGCGGCTCCAGGAGCACGGAGGTTCCCATGACGCCTCTGACCTCGCCGCTGCCTCCGCAGCCTCGGCAGCAGCCATGCAGTTTCTGGTCGTATTCAGACACTCCTCCCGAAGGAGGCATGCAGGATGGCGGGAGTCTCTCCTCTGGACTTGAAGGCAGAGGCAGCGCCGCAGTGCAAGCGGCGGGAAGAAGGCATGCAGGAGGCAATTACATGGGGTACTGGCAGGTAGGCGTCGAAGGAGGGGGGTCTGCACCTCCAGCCGCCAGCACCCATAACATTACTCCCCTAAACACTCCCTCTTACGGGATATTTATGGAAGGGGATTTTGCGACTGCAGCAACAACACCAACAGCAGCAGGCGACGCAGCGGCTGCGCAGCATGCGTGGGGAATCATCAGAGGGCCGTCTTGCCGATGCGCTGCACCCGACGCATGCGGTTTCCACTGTGGTGTCACTTCACCTTACACGATGAGCATGCAACAGAAGTCGCCTCCTCTGCCACAACGCCCTTCTTACTATGCCTCGCCGCTGGAAATTAGCACTTTCGTAGAGCCCTCTGCTTGCCACAACATTCAGGGAGAGCGCGCTGCTCAGGGTGCCCTCATGTTGCCGCATCATCATCAGCATCATCAACATCCACATCCTCATCACCAGCATCATCATCCACCTCCTCATCATCAGCAAATGCTGGAGCATGTAGTCCATCAGCAGGCATACCAGCAGCAGACTCATCAAGAGGCCTCTGTATACCCCGATCCTCAGGCAACGAAAGTCATTCTTTCTGCTCTCCGTGTGCACCTTGCGGCTGTAGTTTCCGAGTTGTTTCGTGCCGCAGGCTGTTCTGCGCGTAGCTGTTTCGCAACGGCGTCTTTGCAGCAGCAGCAGGAGCAGCTGCAGCCTTCGTTCAAGAAGTGGCAGAAGGAAGGCAGCAGCCCCTTCGGCACTAGCAGCACTTCAACTACAAGCGGGAGTATCGAGGATGAGGACGATGCTGCTTTCAGCAGCGGCAACAGCACCACGTGCAGTGCTTACGGCTTGCTCAGTGGATCCGCAAGATCGATCAAGGAGCGACATTCATACGAGGCAGCAGAGACAGTCGCCTGCTCCACCACGCCAAGGAGAAAATGCCGCCTACCTCCAGAAGCGCACGTCTGCTCCGCAAGCAACGTTCCATCAGCAGAAGCAGCTGCTGCTACTGCTGCAGAAGCAGCAGCTGCTACTGCTGCAGCTGCTGCAATCACGCCATCCACGGAGGAAGCTTTCCATCTGGCATATATAGCCGGAGGCTCCCCGCAGGAATTAGGACGGTACCTCGCGATTTTGCTGCCCTTCTTGTCAGCTGCGCCGCATGAAATAAACTCCATGAGTCCTCATTGCCTTCTCAACGCGCGAACGGATCTCCGCGCATTGCAGAAAGAAATGCTGCAGCATCAGCAATTTCCACAGCAACACATCATAGATCTGCAGCAGCACCAGCTGCATATTGCACTTCATCCCATACAGCAGCAGAATCCGATGCCACAACAGCCACAGACTTTAACGCTGCAGCACGAGCAGCAGGTTACCATACAGCAGCAGCAACAGTCGATGCAGCAACCGATGATGCAGCAACAGACGATGCAGCAACAGACGATGCAGCAACCGATGATGCAGCAGCAGTCGATGCAGCAACCGATGATGCAACAACAGTCGATGCAGCAACAGACGATGCAGCAACCGACGATGCAGCAACAGACGATGCAGCAACAGTCGATGCAGCAACAGACGATGCAGCAACCGACGATGCAGCAACAGACAATGCAGCAACAGTCGATGCAGCAACAGACGATGCAGCAACAGACAATGCAGCAACAGTCGATGCAGCAGCAGACGATGCAGCAACAGTCGATACAGCAACAGACGATGCAGCAACCGACGATGCAGCAACCGACGATGCAGCAACCGACGATGCAGCAACAGTCGATGCAGCAACAGACGCTGCAGCAACAGACGCTGCAGCAACCGACGATGCAGCAACAGATGTTGCAGCAGCAGACGCTGCAGCAGCAGATGCTGCAGCAACAGCCACTGCTGCTGCCGCCATTACAACAGCAGCAGCTAGCTCCTGCAGCGCAGACGAGCTATGCAGTAGGCTGCTGCAGAGTGCTGGCCGATTCTACATCAGTAGCAGCAACAGCAGCAGCAGGTGCACCGAGTGGTGCTTTCAGCAGGAGCCCACTGGCAGAGCAGGGTGAGTGCTGATGCGTAGATGGGGTGTCTGGAAGTGCATTGTTGCCTTTAATGTTTGGTGGCTTGCCGCTCGCAGTTTTCGCATGCGATCGTTGAAGGCGCTGCTGCTGTTGCTGCATGCACATTCACATCCACTTTTTAAATTAACACCAAAAGTGCCCTTCACGACTCGCTTTGTTTTCGCGTTTCCTTGCTTCGAGGGCGTTTTGTGTGGGGAGCCTGTCCTCTGATCCACGAGGACGCGCAAGCACGCTACTGGAATTTCTCTCGTTTTTGTCTTAAAAAAGGCGTGTGTGTTTTTTCTGTGACGCTGTGTGTTTTCTCTGCCCCCTTGGAGGCCTTCCGCTTTTCGCCTGGATACGTCCGCCTCAGCATCCTCGCGAGGATTTTGCTTGCTGCAGACAGAGCAGAAATACGGGCAGGGGGCGTTGGAAGGAGGGGATACTAGTGATTGTGTTTGTGTTTATGGTGATTGTGATTGTGTTTGTGTTTGTGGTGGTGATTGTGTTTGTGTTTGTGGTGGTGATTGTGTTTGTGTTTATGGTGGGGGTGGTGTTTGTGTTTATGGTGGGGGTGGTGTTTGTGTTTATGGTGGGGGTGGTGTTTGTGTTTATGGTGATTGTGTTTGTGTTTATGGTGGGGGTGGTGTTTGTGGTCGTGGTTATGGTCGTTTTTGTGGTGATTGTGATGGTAGCTTGTAAGTGCGGTATTCGCTTTTGTTCTTGCAGGTTGGGGGCATGCAGGGGCCCCTCCAGCGGGGCCCCCGCATGGGGAGAACGCCACTGCGGATCGGAGTTGCTGCGCTTCCTGGCCGATGGAGGGGGGCCTCTCATGGGGCCCCCCTGCTGCGTCATGCTGCTCCGAGGGGGGTGGCGGGGGTGGCAGCTTTGCCTACTTGAGCTCTGCAGCTGCTGCTTCTTCTGGGGAGTCGGCGTGTGCGGCCGAGTGCAGCAGCCCGAGGACTGCGGCAAGTGTTCAGGAACTGCTGCCTGGTTCGATAATGCAAGCCTCGCTAGCTTCTCCGAGGGCAGCTGTCGCAGCTGCACGAGCAGATGCGCTCATGCTGCCTTTGAGTGCAGGAGAAGGAGGCCATGTCGGGGGTTCTTCCCCTTTCTACGGACAGGATAGCTTGCCAGTGACTCCTCCAGGCAACAGCCGCATGGTGGGGATGCCGTCGTGGAGCGAAGACGGGGGGGGGAGAAGAAGTCTGGGGAGTGGCTCCCAGACTTCTCCTCCCCTTGGAGGAGGCCTTCTGTCTTTGGACACCTCGACAAGTGCAAGTGCTCTGACGACACCCCCCGCGTCTTTGTTTCCAGTTTCTCCCTCTTCTTCCGCGACAACGGCTGCTCCCAGCTCGGCAGCAGGAACGCCCACAGCGTCCGCTGCTGCTGCTTCTGCTGCCGCTGCTTCTGCTGCTGCAGCGGTCTCCTCACTAGGAGCTGCTGCGCCTTCGCTCGGAGGGGGCCTCTCGCACTCCTGGATGCCACAGCAGCAGGCAAAGAAGAAGGTGGCTCCAGCAGAGTTGGGCAGCGTGATTTCGGCAGAAGGCCTGGGGCGCTCTCCCCGTGGCAACGTCAGGGTTTGCCACAGCACTGCACACAATGCGTGGCTGGTCCTGTGCTGCGCTGGAGGTGCTGAGAGTCGTGCTTTCTCTATCCAGCAGCTCGGGAACGAAGGCGCAAAGAGGGTTGCCCTACTGTATGCTGCCCAATGTAAGGAAACAAGCAGCAGCAGGCAGAGAGAGATCGACAAAGCGATAGGCACACAGATACAGAAGGGAATAGGCACGCAGAGAGAGAGGGGGCAGGAGAGAGAGAGAGAGAGAGAGAGAGAGAGAGAGAGAGAGAGAGAGAGAGAGAGAGAGACAGACAGACAGACAGACAGACAGACAGACAGACAGACAGACAGACAGACAGACAGACAGAGAGAGAGACAGACAGAGAGACAGAGAGAGAGAGAGAGTACAAGGCGCTGTATGCGACTTCTAACTTTTGCGCATGTGGTTCATGTTCCCAAATCGTTTTCTTTTGGAGTCTGCATTTTTGGCCTTCAACAATAAATATATAGATAGATGTATATTTTTTTGGGATGCCTGTTTCTTTATTTGCCCGCACATGGCTGTTAGGGGGGGTGCCCACGTACGAGTGTGTCCAGGTGTATATACATAGGGGGTTTATTGGTGGTGGCGAGGCTGCAAGTGTGTGCGCAAGTCGTTTTTGTCCTCCCGTCTAAAGTGCGTCATTTGAAGGATCTTTGTCTGGGGAGTCTCGTTCCCCCATGCGTAGCACCCGTTTCTGTCTCTGTTGCTGCTGCAGGCCGTCGACTGCTGAGCAACCGCAGGGCGGCTGCAGTAAAAGCGGCAACGGCGTCAAGTGCGGTGTCTCTTGGGCCTCATGACAAGGCCTCGAAAGTGAAAGGCATTGAGGCCTGTGCCAGTGGACTCCTGGAAGCGGATTTTGGATCCTCTGGACCTGCAGGAGGCGCATATAACCTTGCCAAATGTGCGGGAAACGCGTCGTATACAACCCGCAGTGTAGGTCTCATGTAATGCTCGTACGAAGGAGGGGGGGAGGGGGGGAGAAGCGGCGGTCTGTTTTGCAGGCACGTGCAGACTGCAAAAGGTTGGCTGGCTGGCTGGCTGGCTGGCCAGCTAGCTAGCTGACCTTGTTAAAATGCGGGAGCTGTGTGCATTGTCTTTTTCTGTTTTTCTGTATGTTTCCGAGGGGGTGCTGTGGGGTTGCTGGCCTCGTGTTCCCTCACGGCGCCTTGACTCCTCTCAACCCGCCAACAGTTACCTCTAGGCATTCGTGAAGGGTGTGTTGAGTAATCTTGATGGTTGTGTGTCGCCGTTGGGAATTTAGTTTTGCTTTATCTTTTCTTCTAACCTTCTATATATATATATATATTTCCGTCTCTCTATCTTCTTGTGGGGGTACAGCCCAGTGCGTGCGTTATAGTCTGCTTGGTGTGAGCACCTCTGGTGGCTGGCCACCTAGGTCTCTCTTCACGGCTTGGCGTTTGTAGGTGCTCTCTGCTGTTGCTTTTTTGTGCAGGACGTGTCGGCAAGTCGTGTAGCCCGTTTGAGCCGTCGTGCGATGGAGTTGCCGTATGTGCATGGCGTTCGGTTTGAAGCGGAGACGTTTGCCTGGGTGGCGCACATGCAGGGGGAAGCCCGCCGCTTCTTGGTCAAGAAGCATGGCTTTATCAAATCAAGACTCTGTGCTGTCGAGAAGATACATGCGTGGCGCGCCACGCTAGCCCCAGCCTTGCTTGAGGCTGAGCTCAAAGGTATATCGGCGTTGAGTGAATTCGGAAGTTGCCAGTCTTTAACACCCGGGAGGGCAGGGGGGTGGGGTGGAAGAGATAGCCGTTTTTGGAGCGAGTTAGACGAGTCGAGAGAGGGGATTTATGCTTTTGGTCGATGCGATGTTTTTGTGCTGTGTTTCCTGCAGTGGAACAAGAAGTGCTGGAAATGCTCCGTAACTCCGCGGTTAAGGCAGCGACAGTCGAGCAGGAGTTCTCCGGGATGTCGACATCCCCTCTGTGCCAAATTCTTGATCCTGCGGAGCCCCCTGGTGCTCTTGATCTCTGAGGCAGCTGCAGCGGATTGCGTTGCTTCTGCTCGCGTTGGCAACAGTCCTTGCTGCTTCCGTCTGCTGCCTGCAGAGCTGCGTAAACAGAGCACTTTCCCAGCGAGGAGTTCTCACGGTTTCTCTGGCCAAGGAGTGGTGTGTGTAGGCACGCGTTGGCATGTGTGTCAGGCGCTCCTCTTGTCTGACCACTGGGAGATGTCTCCTTTTCTAGGGTGTGCTGGAGGGAAAGGCGCCAGTTGATGCAGACCTCGTACCGATACTGCCGAGATAAACATTCCAGCTTGCTGCAGTGTCATATCAACGTGCTGCACTCTACACCTCGGGGGTGCCAGGGCGCTCATCTGGTGCGTGTGTGTGTGCGATTGCCACTCAAATCGAAGTCTCCTCCAGCGAGAAAAAGGCAGCAACAGATCTCCCTGTTTTTGTTGCCCCGTAGGGCGCACGTGTCCCTGATGCGCATGCCGCGCGTTGTTTTTTAAGGGGCTAAGATGAATTTTGCTTTTAAAGTGCTATTTGCGACGAGAACTTGGCGCGCAAGCTCGCGTGCCAAGCTTTCCGTTTCCCGTGACACCCTTTAGCTACGCCTATTCCCCACAGAGAGTGCCTCGTGCTGCTAACTCCGCACCAACAGCAGCCTATACACCCTAAGGCTGCTGCCCCAGAAGGGGCGGCGTCAAGCAGAATCCGTAGGCCCCCTGCCCCCCAGGCATACACGCTTCTGCTCCATATGTAAACAACCGTGTATCTACGCAGTAGGGCCCCTTAGCTCAGCCGGTTCTTTTCGCAAGAATGATGCGCACTTGGGGAGAGGGAGGGACGGGGGTGCAGCAGCCAGGCGCTGTTGCATGTATCGCAGTAGCGGCTCCCGGGGCATCCCCTTGCCGCACCAACGCGGTACTCCTTTATCTGTATGAACCCAGACGCGTTTACAGCGGAGCCCGCTCCATGTGCTCGCAGAAAACAGCCGAACGGGAACTCAGTAGCTCCTACCGAAGAGGCACCACCGCTTGGCAGGACGACCCGTAAAGAAACAGCGCGTGCCCTCCGGCATGGGGGGTTGCTCGAAAGGAATGCACAAGGTTTTCATAGCGCCAGTCATTCCGTCGGCATTCTCGCGAGCCTGAGGCGTCACATTCAAGAACACCACTCTTCACCCCCAGACGCAATTAGAGACGCGCACAGAAGGCCATGATGCATGCACCGCCAGCAGCGAGGAACACCGTGAAGAGTGTAAAATCCTGCATAGCGCCTCATAGATTATAGTCCCGCTAATGGACGCGACTAGCTCTGCCCGGGGCACATGGCAGGGAGGCTGCATGACATGTAGACCTGCAAAGTCTGTAGAGGCAACTGCTGCTGCTGCTCAGCATCGCGAGAAAAGCAGTGCAAGGCAACCGGTGCAGCCGCCTGCCCAGGGAAGGAGTGGGTTGGAGTGGTGTACCTGAAGCTCCGAAAGCCGCTGTGTCTCTTTCTTGATTTCGGTTTCTGTCTGGGGGTCCTCGCACCTGCAAGCGCAGCAACACTCCCAAAAGACGAACGTTCCTAAACGCCTCGTTGCTGGCCTCGGTGCATGCAAATCTGCGCACGGAGGTATCGCGGCTCCAGTTCGCACTCGTGTGTTGGAGCTGCCTTTCCTGCCGGCTGCTATGCCACGACAGACTCGGAGGCTTCGGCCCCGAGGCGAAACGCTCTTAGTTTGAGGGAGAATGCTCTTAGTTTGAGAGAAAATGCTCTTAGTTTGAGGGAGAACGAGCTAGAAGCTGAAACCCTACCATGGGGCAAGGATAAGATGCCTTCTGTTGAGAGCAGGCATGACCTCTTCGAAGGTTGTGATCTTTTCAATAGATGCGTCGAATCTCGCCTTCGCCTTTGTGAATAGGGCCTGCTGAATGGCATCCAGCAATGCGGGGATACGCGTTTCCACATCATCCCAAGGAACATTCTCAGCAGACGAGGTGTCTCTCCGCACAACCCGTGTCTGCCGGCTTTCCACGTCTCGGGGGCCTATCTCCAGCCGTAAAGGCACGCCTTTGAGTTCCCAGTCGTTGAACTTCCAGCCCGGCGTATAATTTGTCTGATACAAGCCATCCAACAAAGTACATATACATATATATGTATCTATATATGCATACATGTATATGTTTCCATGTATATGGATACACGTATATAGTATATGACTTGACAGGAAAAAGTGCGGCACAAGCGGAGAAACCGGAAGGCGTAAATCGCAGACAAAACTCTCGAAAAAGCTACAAAGGGAGAGCGAGCAAGCACTTCAAAAGCAACAGAGAGCGGGCGCGCGCGCGCGTGCGAGAGAGAGAGAGAGAGAGAGAGAGAGAGAGAGAGAGAGAGAGAGAGGTGTCTGGCCGCACAGCACCCTGCGAGACAGAGCTCTAGAGAAGATGAGAGGAGCAAGAGAGGTGGGCTCTTGACAGGGCAAGCAAGACACGTGGAGTGTGGCAGAGAACTGCTAAGAAGGCGACCTGGGGATCTTCAAAAGAGAAGAGAGCTTACAATTTCTGACCGCCTAGCACAACACCCTAGCCAGTAAAGCACCCATGAGGAGTCAGGAACAAAAACTATTTAAAAATGGGCTGATGAGGCGTGGCAGATGAAAAAGAAATGATGGAGTTATGTGCAAACAGCGTCAGAGAGAGAGAGAGAGCGAGAGCGAGAGAGAGAGAGAGAGAGAGAGAGAGCGAGAGAGCACTGAATGATGTAAGTTGCATGAGCAGACATACCCTATCGTCAACCTTTACGCGCACACCGACAGCTTTTAGAGACTGTTCGACTTCGCGGCACTTGGCGAGAACCTCAGCGCTTCCACTCTCCTGCGTCGAGAGGCAAAAATGGCAGCCGAGAGCAGCGCAGCCACAGGCCTACATGAGGGCTCGGCGCGACAAAGCAAATCAGCAGACAGTTGGAGAGAGGGTGCAGAGCAAGGAAGGCACGAACAAGGCCTGAAAAAAGAAGTTGGAAGCTTGCATGTCACAGAAGCAGCAGCAGGGGGGGGTTATGCATGCATAGAGAGAAGAACTTGAGAAGCAAGCGGGGCAGAACCGAACGAACGGCGAGGCGGATTTTTCGCAACCATAGCACTGTGCAGAGACAGCAGGAGGTCGGGTGTGAACTAACTTTGAAGACGATTGGAATAATGACGGCCTGTACAGCTGCAATCCGGGGGGGAAGCACCAATCCCTTGTCGTCTCCGTGTGTCATAATCATGACGCCAAGGGACCGCGTCGTGCACCCCCAACTCGTCTGGTGTGCAAACTGTTTTTCGCCTTTCTCGTCTGAAAGAGAAGCGGCACATTGGCAGCAGGATCCAAGACACTCGCTCAGGCTTTCCCCTAGGATGGCAGCAGAGAAGACCACGCGATCAAATCCACACCTTCCGTGTCTCCCCCCGCCACACAAACAGAGCAGCGACACACGACCGAGGGAAGGGCGCCTCGAAAAAAGACACAAGCGGGAAGGGGCAGCAGGAGGAGCCTGTCACTCCCGACCAACGCTGTCGGACTAGCCGGCGGTGCAGGCACTGGCGAGGCAGGAAGTTGAGCGAAGCAGCACCAACAAAACAAGTAAAGAATCACACCGCGCGAGCAGAGGCAGAGACACAACACAGACCGACCTAACAGGGCGCTCTAGAGGACAGGAGGCCGCAAGGCGCTAGAGGGAACAACTATCAGCAAAAAAGCCAAAACTAGCAGCGCATGCGCCGAAATCAGCCTAACCCTCGAACTCAATCCCAAACATCTTCGAGAAGTTCTGTCCAAGCAAATGCGACGTTGCTGCCTGGATGCCACGTCCTGTCTCGGGAACGAATCCCTCTATCGTCGTGGTCTTCTTTCCTCCCGCAAACTTTTCGTGCTCGCTCTTTTCGCCCTTGATAACAGGTACAGCCAAATAGTCCTCGTACCACCTGATCAGGCAGCCACAAAAGCACAGCACCCACCGGGTTAACCGGCGAAAATACATGCAGCAGCAGCAAGTGGAGCAGCATTTGCAGGTGACTGGGGGGTCCAGCACCCTGAAAGACTATGGACTTAAGTAGCGTTGCGAAGAAGACTGCCGTTCAAAACCGCATGCGGGAAGACACAAGAGGGGCTGGAAGGGTTTACTGTCTGTAGAGCTCCAGGATATCGAGAACGAGTTTGAACGCCTCCTCCTCGGTCGCATGCGCCGTATGGCCTTCCTGCCACAGGAACTCTCGAGTGCGAAGGAAGGGAGTGGGCTGCTTGAACTCCCACCTGCAGCAAAAGCACGCAGCGCATCCCCGACGCTTCGCCAAAAGTGCATTCGCTTTACATGCTCAGGCCCTGCAGTACAAGGCCTTGTACCTTTTCCGCGTATGAAGCTTTCCGCGAATGCGGAGACACCCAGCAACAAGAAACTCTCTCTCTGCATCCCTGTGCGCTAGAGCACGCTCTCGAAGTCTTGCTCAAACATGCTGCCGCTACAAAAATGCCAGTAGCAGGTGCACTGCCAGCTAAGGCTGCGAGAGAGACCTTAACGCCACCGCTGACACGTTCTTCCCGCTGGGAAGAAGCCTCACCTGACGACGTTGTTCCACTGATTCAGCTTCAGAGGAAGATCTCTGTGCGATCGGATCCACTTGGCATACGCAGGATACATGATGGTTTCGCTAGTAGGCCGGATGGCAACTTTTTCTGGAAGTTCAGAGTCTCCGTAATGTGTTACCCACGCAACTTCTGGACTGAATCCTGCGACGTGATCCTTCTCCTTCTCCAGTTTGGCCTGGCAAAAAATCACGCAGGGACGTGCACCGACCATGTGGACTGCCGTACGCACTGCATGCGGCAAGAATACACAAATACATGTGCAATACATGTACATGTATTGCACGTGTATTGCTGCTGCTGTTGTTTAGCCTACGAGGTAGGCTGACGCCTCCGCTAAGGGGGAGGATTTAACATCCAAACGGGAGGGCGGGAGCGAGGAGGATCAATTGACTGCAGCAGCGAAGGGATCCTAGAAGCACGATGACTGGGTAGCAGCAAGCAGTCGGGAAAACAAGGAAGGCAGCAGAAAGAGAACAACTGGGGGATCTCAGAGAAAAAGGAAGCTCCGAAGAAAAAATCCCGGAGCGACTGCGTCCGAGCACAGAGGGAGAGGACAGAAAGAGCTGTATACATATACGGCAGGGTGCCTCTTACCTTAGAGACAAACATGGGAAAGTAACAGTTCTCGACGCCTAAGCGCTTAATGCTATCGTCGAAGAACTTCTGCACGGCTTCCCACATCCGATACGCCCAGGGTCTAATGATGTAGCATCCGCTAATGTCATAATACTCAACGAGCTCGCCACGCACAATCGTCTGAAACATTTACACATACATACATATATTTATATATAATATACACCACCCAAAAGGACTGGACTATAATGCAAGCCGGCTGGCACCCTCAAGTTCCGCATGTTCCCACCAAGCAAAAATACAGACGCATGTACCCATATAAATAGATATATACGCATATAAGTACATACATATACATACATATGTATATACATATATACAGGTACACTGCCGCCTTTTAGACTGCAGAGCATGCGGTGGGGGAGACAGACCGCAAAACAAGCGGAAAAAACGCCAATACACACACTAGAGGGAGGCAGAAAAGAGCAAGGATCGAAGCGCCCTCGAAAAAGACGCCACCTCACCTTTCTCCCCCTTCTTCCCCTGTGTCCACCTCCCCTCCCAACATTGAGCTTTTAGAGACATATAGACACGTGCGCAGCATATTACCTGCGTATACCACTCTGCAAAGTTGGTTGCCTTATGTGCGGTAACTCCCAAAGTGGCTTCAGGCTGCTGTGAATCCTCTTTGCCGCCTTTTGCTGCAGCGCCAGACTTCTTAGCTTTTGAAACTGCGCCGTCTGGACCGTTTGCAGGAGCATCCGCTAAGGCTTGAAGCTCTGAAAAATACGAACACGCACAAAAACATGCATACAATTATATACAAAAAATACATACAAAGACGCACCTACATCCATGCATACATACATGCACACATTGCAACGAGCAGTCTTAGGGTGTTGCTGAAGATGATGCAGGATCAAAGCACCACAGCTGCCGTAAAGAGCTGATCACGACATGCCTTTAAGTCGGGGCAGAGGCGGCAATCTGCACCTGCCACTGCAGACTGCCGCCTCTTCTACCTACTACCCCCTCTCGCACAGGCAGACGCTGAAGGAAGCCGTGTATAAACATCTAGGTCTGTATGTACATATATATATGTATATATATATATACACATATATGTATCTATGTATATACAACATACCCTGGCAGTCAATGAAGGTTATGGTAATCCCTCTTGAAGTGAGAAACGAGATGATGTCTCTTGGTGCGATTTCAAGGCTTTCAAAGTTGTGGAGGGGATGCACCAAGACAGGAGCCGTACTGTCCTTTAGCTTTGCATCAAGCAGCAGCGTCACTTCCTTCCTGATGGAGCAGCCAACAACAGCCACAGGCTACGGGTTGAAGTAAGTGCCTTGCTTCAGCGATACGTATGAAGCATCCAAAGGCAACAAGGGAGGGAGTGCTCGGCATGGTGCCTGGAGAGCAGCATCCTCCGCACTGGCGAGGCATTGCATTCCATCTCACTTTTCATCATTTTGAATAGCGAACGGGGTGACGCAGCCGGGTAAGACGTGTAAAGTGTCCTCAAGGATCTTTTCGTCCGCGAGGCGCAATTTTTGAGCACCAAGTTTTGCCATTAAGCCTTTCAGCGGAGTAGGCGAATCCTGTGTGTTCAGCAACCGCACAGACGAGGTAATTGCTGCAGTAAGCCTTGGGAGTGACATTAGCGCTGTCGCCTTTGGTCCTGAAGATTTTTAGAGAGAATCGCTGGTTGGAAATAGGGGATGGCTTTTCCGCACAGAAACCTCCTTCCCCGCGATCCTCTGCCTCGCGCTGCGAGCATCTGGCGTAAGGCTTACGTGCAAGGCGGTAAGGAGGAAGAGACTGCCCTTTTTGTCCTTGAGGAAGAGATTTTTGCATATTTGAATGCCCAGAGATCCTACAGCCGCGGCTAGCTCCTCGACAGTAGTGGCCTTTGCGTGCTTGTGCTCCTGCGGGAGTTGCAACACAGAGGGGAGTCTGCTTTGCTGCAAGGCAACCTTACAACGGCGGGAAGGGAGAAGCACATTTTAGACACACGCGCAGCAGCAGCAGCATCTGTTTCAGCTGGAGGGAGGCCCTGTCGCTGCTGCAGACATGCGGGAAAGAGCACACGATGCACCAGAAGGGGGGAGTTGAGGGGGAGAAACAGGAGCAGCCGGGGTGGAAGATGCTGAGCAGCAACACTGTTTCTTACCTTGAAAGCGATGCCTGCGCTTTTTAGAGATTCCTTAAGAGCCTTCTCCTGCTGGAGTTGGAGCTCTGTAGGCCTTTCTTTGTCCGCCATTGCCTCGTTCCCGTTGATGCAAGAGACACTGCGACTCGAGCCTGCTATCTGCAGACAGTCCCCTTTGAAGCCACTCGGCGTCGCGCGAGGCACGCTCCAACGGAAGGATCCACTAAAACGGGCTGCGTTGACCGCAGATACCTCAGGGGAAACGTTCTTACGTGGAAAATCTGCAAGAAACGGCAGTGCTGCGGGGTTGGGGAGGAGGAGCTTACGCCAGAGAACGGCTGATAAAGCACAGGCGGTCAGGGAGAAGACGGACTCCCCCCTTCTTAGGAGACGCGGATTCGTAACAATCCTGCAGACATACTGCTGCATCTTGTGAGAAATGCATCAAGACGCATGCGACGTAAACGCATGAGGGCGAGCGGAAGCAGCAGCAGCCAGAAATCGGCGCAGGTGAGATGATCCGCAGCAGCAGCGCCACATATTTCTGCTGCCCTGCAAAGAGGGCTCCGAACACTGCTTGTAGACTCCGCATCTGCCGCTAAAACGGTTATTTTCCATTATTAATGACTTGCCTGAGAAGGAGGGGGGTGTAGGAGGGGTCAAGAGACTGCCGACAGGGGGCATTCTTTAGCCCTTCCAGTCTACCCTCATGATCCTTCAGCAGCGGGGGGGAGCCACCTCCTAGGGGAAGTCTGCCGCTACATTCCTTGTTTCGCCGGATAAAAAGCTGCTTTCTTCGAATCCTCGTACACTGGCCTCCAGCCAGCTTCCTCTGAAACCTCCCTTCGAAGCCGATGCACTGCCTTGCACACACACGTGCCAGAAAGCGGCACTTTTCTGCCTTCGAAGACCCCCAATGCAGACTTTTCTCGCTCGAGCCTTTCGCGTATGAACATCAGAGCTGCTGGGTATTGTGCGGCTGCTGCTCGAGGAGCCTTTCTCTCCAGCAAGCATCCCAGTCTCCTCTTCTTGAACTCCCCCTCCCCCTTCCCGTACAGAATGGTATTACAAGCGCCAGTTGCAGCAACGCGGGGGTGGGCAACACTGCAGCCGCAACACCACCCCGTCCTCCGCGCATGTTGCTGCCATCCAAGTGGCACCAGCAGCAGCACCAGCGGCAGCACCAGCGGCAGAACCTTCAGCACAGATGCTCGCGTGATTTATCTGAATAGTACCACTAGAAGACGCAGCGTGGTGCATGCAGGAGCCGACTTACCGCCCTTGTTTATAGTGCCCCGCCTCCGCCAGTTGCAGCCTCTGTTGCAGTCGCTTTCCAGCAGCAGCAGCAGCACAGACACCTACATGCCTTCTCCCCTAGCCATCAATCTCAAGCACTTGATACAGCGGCGAAGGACGGCCAAACGCAGCAACTACCACCCTCAGCTTCTACCCGTCCCCCCCCCTCCCGCTTTTCCACCATCGACTGGAGTCGCTGCTGCGTCGCCCCCTCTGCCGCAGTCTGCTGCTGCTGCAGCGGCTGCTGTGGGTCAGCAGCAGCTGCAGCAGCAGCAGCTGCAGCAGCTGCAAGACAGCCAGCTGCTGCAGCTGCACGGGGAGGCGCCACTTTATGGTCTTGGTTTCGCGGGGAGGAACGTAGTGGCTCTTGGCGAAGACGCCGATGCAGCAGATGCGGTGTCTCCCACCTTTGCAGCCGTCTCCTCTCTCGAGCGAGTTGCAGTTGCTGCGCTGACTCGCTGGAAAGCAGCTGCAGAGGCTCCCTCGCCCTCGTCACCATCCCCGTCGTCGTCAGCAGCGGCAGACAGAGACGACCAGTCCTTCTGGAAAGAACTCTGCGATCGTCTCTATGCATCCAGAGATGTCATGCCTCTGACCTCCCTGGCAACAGTGCTGCGTCTCATCTGCTGCCGCTATCTCTGCACCGAAGCAGCAGCCTCCCCCTATTTCTTGCGGCACTTTGCCTCCTTCCCCCACCTTCCAGACAGCAGCCTCCCCCCCCCCTCCCCGCAGCAGCTGCAGCACAAACAGCAGCGGCTGCCTTCTCAGAGACCAGTCGCCGCTTCCTTGTTGCTGCCGCTCACGAGGGAGTTTATCGACGATGCTCACTGTCTCTCTGCCGCCGCTGCTGCAGACGTTGCTGCTGTCTACGCTGTCTGCAACGCGTGCAGCGTGGATCTGTTGCAGCTCCTCCTGAGGCGCAGCGTCGACACTTGGCTGCTCCCCGAGAGTGAGCTCGTCGCACAGCGGCAGCAACTCCAGCAAGTAGCGTCATCGCAACAACGACAACAGGTGCAGCTGTTTGCCTCCAAGCCCGATGCAATGACTAGCTTCTCCCCACACGAGTTCGCCGTTTTCTGCTCAGCAGTACAGCACTTGCTGAAGCAAGCGCAGCCGCTGCTGCAGCGGCAGGCACAAGAACGGCATCAGCAGCAGGCACAAGAACGGCATCAGCAGCAGGCGGCTCCTCTGCTGCCTCTGGAGGCAGCATTCTTTCGGAAAGCTTCTGCTTTTCTGTTGCGCTGCACAGACCAGCAGCAGAAAGACGCTGCACAGCAACAAGCCGCCTTGGGCAGCCTTGCCGCGCTTGCCGGGGACGTTTTGCAGACACAGCCTCAGCAGCAGGATACAGAGCTTTTCAAGGCGTGTGTTGAGCTCCTCCGAGCAGCAGATATCTTTGTTCCCCGGAGAGGAGCGGCAAGAGACACAGCAACACACACAACAAAAGACACAGCAACAGACGCGGCAGTCGTAGCATTCTGCTGCAAAGAGACAGCACGCCTCATGGCGTGCCTCAACATCCCCGATACCCACGGAAGCCCTTCCACTACGCCTCGAACGGCTCATCCTCCTCAGCAGCAGCATGCAGAAGCGACCACTGCTACTGCTGCTAGTGCTACTATTGCTGCTGCTACTGCTGCTAGTGCTACTATTGCTGCTGCTACTGCTACGAGTGCTGCTCTGCCCGCGGCAGACACCTCTGTTGAAGCAGTTGAAACAAAACTCAAGGGCTTAAGCCTCCCCTCCAGCCTGCAGAATTTCCCCGGCGCCACTGCTCTGCATCACATGTTGCTTCAAGCCGCAAAACTGCTGCAGCAGCAGCATGAGCATCTGGAAAGCGGGGAAAGCGTCGGAACTGCGCATGTGTCTGCACCTTCAATGGCAGCAGCAGGCCGCTTGCAGTACGTCGCGCTGAGGCGTGCCCAAGTGCCTGCTGCTGAGACGCTGCAGCTGATGCGTTGTGTTGGTGATGCGACAGCAGCAGCCGCTCAGATCCTGATGCAGCCTGCGCTTAAGCGGCGCCTTGGCGAGGGAGTTCACCAGCAGTCGCAACTGCATGCGGAAATGCAGCGACTGCAGCAGCAGCAGTGCCTGGAAAAGGCCTCTGCTCTTTTCACTGCCCCGCAGGCAGCAGAGCAGCGGGAGCTGCAAGCTGCCGCGAGGCAGCTCGTGGAGACTGTGGTGTCTGTCATTACAGCGAGGGGGTCTTCTTTGTTGCCTTCGGCGTCGGATGCATGCAGAGCCTTGTTGCTGCTCTGGCTGGCAGCGGCAGAAAAGGCGCCGGAGGGGAGCTCTCGAAGTCGCCTTCTTGCCCATAAGACGGCGCAACAAGTGAGCGAGCAGCAGATGCACAGGCAATAGGGAGGAGAAGATGCATGCGGCTTGCTCTAGACAGACATTGCCGCTTTCCAGAGGAGCAGTAGCTCAAAGCGTGTGTTGCCTTGTTGGCCTTCTTGAGATGCCTGTCTTAGCCCCTTTTGGTGCGCCTTTTCTTCTTCTTCCTGCTCGTACGAAGTATCGAAACTTGCGAGTCTGTGACTATTGCTCTATATATATATATGTATATAGACCAATATATATATATATGTATATGTGCGTGTGCATGGCGTAATATGGACGCAAGCGGCGTTAGGTGTGAGCTCAACTGCTGCGTCTCCGTAGCCATCTTTATTTTGCAGGATCTAATCGCGGAGATCGTACGCCGCTTCGCGGAAATCTCGCAGCCAGAGAAACAGTTCTTGAGCCAGGCCGTCTCAGTCCTTGGCATCCGGGTAAGTGTTTCTGCTCGTTCGCGTGCTGTTTTTGCTGCTCTTTCAACTTGCGACTCGCTGGATGCGCAGCATTTGCAGTCCAAGAGCCGGCTCCGTGCACGCGTAGCCGCAATTGCAACGAGTTGCAGCTCACTACCGATCCTTACTTGAGGAGGCGGGCGACTGGTTTCTGCCTGCGATGTGCTGCGCAGAATTCCATTCTCTTGTATTACTGCCGAAAGTACGGCAGCCCCCTAAAGCAACGCCTCGCAGCCAAAGCTGCTCCTTGCAGGAAGCAGCTTTAGGCCGCTTGTCCTCTTTTGTCCCCACCGATAAAGAAGCGCAGCAGCTTCTTGCGCGGCAGGAAACACACGAGCACAAAGTGATCTTTCCTCTGCTGTTGCCTGTTTGTCGCTGGAAGGGAGTGCCTCTAGGGTTAAGCGGCAGCAGACAAGTAAGTGTCAAGGCAATGCAGGATGTGTTGAGGGAGGGAGGCAGTGCAAAGGGAGGCGAAAAACGTGTGTTAGTAGCTGCTTTCGAAGCGTTGTTAGCGCGTTGGCGTTCGGTGAGGGGTTCTTGTGCCTTATAAGGGGCCTGCCACATCGAGCTAATTGCTGCTGCTATGCAGGCAGATGGTATTCGTTCCAACGCATTTTTTAGACTTCCTGAGAGTACATGTTGTCGACGAAACTGTCTCGACAGTCGCAGATATGTAGCGTGTGAAGAAGGGCGAGTTTGCCCCTAGTTCATGCGGCCAGCCGCTAGCTTTCCATAGCGAGCGCAGTAGTATGACCAGCAGCTGGCTAGGTGCTCTTCTCTGGGTATCTGTTTATCCCCTCCCCGATCTCCTCAATTAAAGCACTGTAGTGAGCCAGCTTTCTTTCTGCCTCGTAAAAGAAGCGCTTTTGCTGATTTTCAGTTACAACTCTATAGAGATGAAAGACATAATCTGAGGGACCTTTTCGGGGTAGTTGGCGTGGCTTTTTACGATGCCTGTTACGTCGACGTTCTCCACACCAGGGATCGATGTAACTGGAGCAAGTCCTGCCACCTGTAAAGAGTCCACACAACAGGCGTCTTGTGTTTTGTGGCGACACAATGGCAAGAAGAAGGGGGCACACCATCCGTAGGGAATGTGTAGCGCGCGTGCAAAAGACTACCAGTCGAACGCGTTCCAAATTCGCCGTATCAGATAAAGCGTGCGAACAGCAGCATTAGCAATAGCAGCATTAGCAATAGCGCATTAGCTGCAGTAGCAGAATTAGCATTAGCAGCAATAGCAATAACCGCATTAGCATTAGCAGCAGAATTAGCAGTAGCAGCAATAGCAATAACCGCATTAGCATTAGTAGCATTAGCAGAATTAGCATTAGCTGCAGTAGCAGCATTAGCAGTAGCAGCATTAGCAGAATAAGCATGAGCAATAGCAGCATTAGCAATAGCAGCATTAGCAATAGCAGCAATAGCAATAGCAGAATTAGCAGTAGCAGCATTACCAGTAGCCGCATTAGCAGCATGAGCTTTAGCAGCATTAGCCTTAGCCCGCGCAACAAGCAGCGCGCTCGCTGGATATCTTCAGCAGAGGCAGCATGTGTGGACGCCGTTATATACCTGGAGTCTGAATTCCATCCACCTGTACAGGAAGGCAAGCAGCCAATCTGTTCTGCAGTAGACATTGATGAGGCGTCCTGAGGTAACTTGTCGCGCTTGCTTCCACTGCGTCGCATTCATCGAGGCAGGCAAGCCCATGAGCACCACGTCGTGTATGCAGTGAAATTTCCGCTGCATCAAAAGCAGGCACACCGCAAAGCAGACCAACGATAAGCAGGCGTCGTGCACTAAAGAATACAAAACAACAACGAGAAGTTTTACCACCATCACAACCACCACTACCACTACCACTACTACCCCCAGCAGCAACCCTGCACCGAGCAGCGCGTCAATTTAGTGAGTCAGTGTCTCCGTGTTTTTGCAGTATGCATCTTTCCAGAGTCAGCCCCCCTGCCCCCTGCTTGCGGAAGCATCCGCAGCTCCCCTCATCTGCACACACGCCAGAAGGCCAGTGACAGCATCACGACAAACCTTTCTCCATAAAGCTTGGAGACAGTAAAATATGACGCGCGCGCCAATGCTGTAGCCAGCAAGCGTCACTGGCCTTTGCCCTACAGCCTGCGCAACAGAGGCAGCAGCAGCAGCAGCAGCAGCAGTCCACATGACGACCTTAAAGTAGAGCGGAGGATAGGATGACACTGCGCCAAGGAAGGGCAGCAGCCGAATGGTGTGCTCTATTAGAGGCTCCAAGACGGCCCTAATCCCTTCCACACTACTCCCGAAAACGCTACCAATATCAGCAGCAGCACTGAAAACGCAACTACAGCAGCAGCACTGAAAATGCAACTACAGCAGCAACTACAGCAGCAGCACTGAAAACGCAACTACAGCAGCAGCACTGAAAACGCAACTACAACAGCAACTACAGCAGCAGCACTGAAAACGCAACTACAGCAGCAGCACTGAAAACGCAACTATAGCAGCAACTACAGCAGCAGCACTGAAAACGCAACTACAGCAGCAGCACTGAAAACGCAACTACAGCAGCAACTACAGCAGCAGCACTGAAAACGCAACTACAGCAGCAGCACTGAAAACGCAACTACAGCAGTAGCACTGAAAACGCAACTACAGCAGCAACTACAGCAGCAGCACTGAAAACGCAACTACAGCAGCAGCACTGAAAACGCAACTACAGCAGCAACAAGAGCATAGACAATGCATACACCAGCACAACAGAAGCACTGACAACACGAGTACCGACGAAAAGAACAAAGAAGCACACACCACGCAAACAAGTTAGCAACC